>NW_019384396.1:1403507-1429716 GCF_000671375.1 Centruroides sculpturatus
TAATTGGGGACTGGGGTTGGTCGGATAATTGAAAAGTCGGATAACCGAAAAATATGAAAAAATACATTATTAGTATAGTATATTATTATATCCATGTAATTAGTATATTAGTATATCGCTATTAACCTACTTTGCGCTGAATTTTCCTCCATGTTAAGCCTATCAAATTTTTAAAAAAAATAATAATCGTCGCTATTGTATCGTTAAAAATTAGAAAATTAAGCCTCGTTTAAATACTGGCTCCCTTTCATGGTCGAGCCAGTGTTGCCAGCTAATACATGTAAAAATAATATTAAAGTAGCCAAGACATAGCCAAATATTGTAGCGCCACATCACTAGCGGACATTTGAATTTGGCGACTAGAACGGTCGGTTAACCAATGTGACGGTTAACCGGGGTCGGATAATCGATGCTCTACTGTATTCTCAAGCACATTTTTAATGGAGATCAAATTTCTGAACAGTTTAATTGTATAATATACTTTTATAATTTATAAATAAGTTTGTTGCGATTTGAGATAAACTATCGGCATTGTTGCTTTCTCTTTCAGCCAGCAGCGAGTCCAGAAGTACCAAAAGGAAAAGTTAAAAATATCTGAATAATTAGTACATAGGTTATCTGTATTAACGTGCGTATGACGATTATATTGCGGATGGTCCGATAAACCATATTTGCCATTTGGAGTTCGAACAAATAAACTTTATTTTTTTTAATATTTATTTTTGTCAACGGGGAAGGCTTAATCACCTTAACCCTTCCCTTGTATCTGCCACTGCCTTCAGCAATTCTTTTTGAGCTTCAAAATTTTCTTTTACAAGAAATAGTTTTTTTTAATCAATTTTGCTCTTTAAATCTTCTAATTTTTTATGGCTGAAGAAATAAAATAAACATAGAATTAACATTTTTTTAACGTGCTCCAGCAAATCCTGCCAAAATTTAACACAGTAACTTAACTTTCTATCAACAAGCAAAAATCATCACTTTCACTTTAAAGGTCTGAGAACTCATTATTTCAAATGTAAAATGTTTTGAAAGTAGGTTGAAAATTTCACTTAGCTGTTAAAATCACATTATTTAATTTAAAAATTCACAACTATAATAATTGTAGTTTTTCATAAAAGAAAAATTAAATGCTTGAAAGAATGTATTTTTAAATGTTTACGTTTTCTGATAATTCAAAAAATGCTAAAATTTGTTAGCATCAAAGTTTAAACGTCAAATAAAATTTAGATTAAAAAAATTGTGATTGTAAATAGAATATTTTAATTTCAAAAAGCTGATGATGTTTTTTGGAAGAGAGTAAATGGATAATTTCTATTGGATAATTAAAATGAAGTTTAAAACATCATTTTGAATAATTCATAAAGAAATCATACTTTTGTGCTACTAATTTAACAAATTTTGAAGTTAAAAATACATTCTTTCAATAATTTGAACATAATCAACTTTATTTGTCTAACCTAATTTAAATTATAGTTGAAAAATGAATTCAAATGCTTTTCAATTAAAAATACATAATTCTACATTTCGTGAATGTATGTAAATTCAGTTGTTAATTATATATAAATGTTAGTATACAAAATATATACAACAGAATACAGATAATGGAAAATATAAATTTTTGCAGTCAATAATGTAAAAAAATTTCTGGGAAGAACAATTAATATCTTGCATTGGATACAATAAATTTTAATATTTTACTAGATCATTTTTCTTTTGTATTTTGATGGCAGTAATCTAACAATATCTATATCATTTCAGTTATCTTGATTATTTATTTGTCTAAACAATTTAACTTTCTACTTTTCTGGAAGAAAAGTAGAAAGTTACATCTGAACATGTTAGAGAACTAATGTTTATTTTTCAGTTCCAATAAAGAAAATACCATACTCACTTTTCTTATTAATATCTTATTAATATAATGTTTGATGAACATTCTTCCAATATAAACGAACTAAAAATATTCAGACAAATTATAAATAATAATCAGTTATAATTATGATATAATTGAAAGTGTTACAATTTCCATGTTCTAAGTTGATTGATAAATTAAGTCTTCTACTACAGCATTCCACAAAATGCAAAGATAGAAATATGTGATGATCATTATTTAGTAGTCATATATCTGTATATGTTGTGCTATAGTGTAATAGTCAAGTTTAAGCATAAATTCATTTTTTCTCATTTCATACAAAGAAGCAATTAGAAGGAAAGGGAGTTGTTTAAACAAAGTATTTGGCAAACTTTACTAGCATTCAAGAGCAGTGGAGCATTTAGAAATATAGTGCCTCTAGGCTCACAATATGCAGGCATCTCCAAACTAATAGTCACTCTTGCACTAAATAATTCGATTTTATAGGGTAAATGGTTATTGCCACTTAAAAAAATTTTTATTTTAAAAATTCTTTGATATAACTAAATGGAAAATTACCTATGGAAGCCTAACGGGAAATCATCACTGCTCAGAAGATATATTTACAGAGTAAAGTAAGAAAAAAAGCAATCTTTTTCTTGCACCACAATAATTATTATTATATTTTAATTAACTCTCATAAATACATAATTCAATTATCTGTCAGTTAACTTCAAATGAAATAATTTATATTAAAATATGCTCAAATATTATTACATTATCTTTATTAGTTTTATATTAAATATTAAAGAAATATGGTTTATTAATTATAAAAATAAACAAATCCTTTTGTCATACCATGAATAAATATAGGATTATTGAATCTCTAACTTGTTGTTTTCATAATATAAGATTATGGCGTAATTTGAACTATGCCCTCACTCTGCCTTTACTCTTAAAGAACATTCAAATTTTTATTGGAAGGAAACAGTTTGGTTGTGTTGTTAATCTACCTAACATACATTATTATTGTAAAAAAAAAAAAATACACAGCTACAGAGAACATTTGAAGACTAAAACTAAATGGATCAAGTCAATTAAGAAAGGATAATTAAATATCCAATTGTAACTGACAATGCTAAAATCAAGAGAACAAGTAATGCAGGAACTCAGATGTTATATGAAACAAGAAGAGAAAGAAAAACTTTGATCACTTGTCAAAACAAATCAATACAAATTTATAGAATAAAAACAGAATCTATAAATCAAAATTGTTCATACTTTTTGAAATTTAAATGATTAAGACAAAAAAAAAAGTAATTAGTATTTCTTTTTTCTTTGTTCTAACATTACTGCAATATCGAAGATACAGCCAATTAATCAAATTTTGAACAATTCCTTTTTTGTAAACATATGTGGCAGTTTCAAATTCCATGTTTAAATGATACATACTAAAATTATTTTAATGTCAAAAGTAGAAAAGTTACCTGCCAGATCGTGGATTTGACTTGGCAATTATTGATGAATTCAATAATTTAAAAGTTAAATTGATTCATCTGGCAAAATATTGAGCTAATTTTCCAATAACTGAAAGTTTAAATCTGTCACTAGCACTTCCTTTTCCAATTTTGACATTTAACAAAAATAATTTATATCTAACTAATATATATTTGGATGTCTCTAATATTTCCAATATTTATATACTTCAATATCAAAATTTTAAATTAACTTTCTTTAATATATGGGCTACTATTTTAAATTATAAACTACATTTAGCTAGTAAATGAGACAATAAAGATTTTACTAAATAATTATAAAAATTATTTAAAAACTTTCAAAATTTTCAATTTATAAAGATTTTAAAATATAAGGTTTATCATAATTATGTGTATAACATTATGACTAACTACTATATAGATCATATATTTGGCAAAAAAGTCATCTGAAAATAATTTGTTACAAATATGATATGTATTTTGATATGGTATTTGGAACGGCAATCATTGCCAATTGTTATAATAAAATATCTTTCTACGTATACTTAGTATTCACAATCAAATAATTTTTTATAACATGTTAACATTAGTTCTTAACATAGAAGTTAAAAAAATCATTTAAAACCTCATTAATCTGNTCTTTCTTAAAAATCTTTAAAGCCTTATGTTTTTTGTAAACAAATCATACAAATATCCCTTCTCTTCTATACAAATCATCTTTTTCCAGATAAATATCTGTTAATAAAAAACAATGTCTGATGAAAATGTATTATTTATTTTATTTTATCAAACATGTGAAATATTTCATTACAGTCAGAAAATCTTACTCAACTATTGAGATATATTATCTAACCGATAACAAAATGTCCATTTAGAAAGCTAATCGAATTCTTGCTTAAGAAACTTATTCTGTAAATAATTTCAGATATCAGTTCTTTATTGCTTGTCAATAATGACAAGCAACTCCATTTTATATCATCAATAAAACATCATTGCTAATAAATTGATTCCTTGAAATTTATTGGCATTAGTGTCTTGTTGATCATATATTAGAAATATTTCATTTATCATATATATTGTAAAATATATATAACAAATTTATGTACACTGATCCAAAACTCTGGAGTTTATGCCAATATAAAATCTTAATGTAGAAAATCATAACACAGATACAGTGGTACCTCAGGATACGAAATTAATCCGTTCCGAAACTGAGATCGTATCATGAAAATGTCGTAAGGCCCCAAAAATAAGCCAATAGCATTTTTATAATAACGAATATTATAAATTATTTTTTAATAAAATCTCATAACATATGATGTTACACACACACTAATTTTGTAAATTATTGGTACTGGAAAACTTGTGCAAGAGCACTTGACAGTCTTATTTTTTAGGTTTTTTAGTTTATTATTTTTTAACTACAGTATATATTCTGCAATTGAATTTACTGTAAACATATGATACTATCTAATAGATAGTATCATATGTTTACAGATATGTAAGCTAGTGCTAACATAGGGGCAACTGGGCATTGCCAGGGGCAAATGGCAAGGACAGCAAATTTTCATAATTTATACNATCTATTATTTATAATTCATTGGAATTGTCAAACGTATGTTTTTGAACTGTGTGGTGTTCCTTATAATTTTTACTTTGCAAGCATTTTTTATTACCATCTGAAAATAATTTGTTACAAATATGATATGTATTTTGATATGGTATTTGGAACGGCAATCATTGCCAATTGTTATAATAAAATATCTTTCTACGTATACTTAGTATTCACAATCAAATAATTTTTTATAACATGTTAACATTAGTTCTTAACATAGAAGTTAAAAAAATCATTTAAAACCTCATTAATCTGAAAAATATGAAGAGGATGTAGTCTACATGAATTAATTTATAATAATACAAAACATCTCCATGCCAAGAAAAATATAAATTGAGACAAAACATTATTATTATTTCCTTGCTTACTTCATACAATTAACAATTTTTAAAAGTATAAAATTAGTAACAAATATGATTAAGGATAATTTAATTGTAAATCAAAAGTAACTGTAATAATTATCTATTAAAAACTAGAGATATTATAAAAAATTTTATTTTTATAAAAACAAAATGTTTTAAGCACTTAATTTTAATTTAATGTCACAAAATCTACTATTTGCAAGTAACCTTTTCATTTGCATACCTTTGTAGTAAATCATTTAATATTTTTTGTAATAATCTTTCTTAAAAATGAGCAATTCTAAACATTGAAGTGTTTTGAAATGTCAACTGCACGATTATGATATAAAAAATTAAAAAAGTAATAATAATAATTCAAATAAAATGACCAAAAATTTACTTAAATGAAAATACAATACAATTCTACCAGAATCAAATTCTAAACAAATAATTGAAATTTCAAAATCTGATGATCAATTGAAATAATGAGGAATTTTTCCTCATTCTTTCAATTCATAAACTAGACTATAAACATATTTGGAAGTTATATGTGTGAATACAGTTTGTTGAATTGAACACATTTAAAAATTTGACTGATTTTAATTTTATTGTATCATGAGATAAAATTAAGATGTTTTTAAAAAAGATTGAGATGCACTTTAAAAAAATATTTTATGGAAATTTTTGATTTGTTTTTGAAAAATTTTTAAGTTTTATAACATTTGGCTTCAATTAAGAATTGAAAGCATAAGTATCTTTTGATGTTAATATACTTGAATTAATTTAAAACACAAAAAGATAAAATTATATTTGCATGTACTTTTGAAAGAAAAAAAAATTAATCTTCAGGCAAAGTACAAATGGCAAAAAAATTGATTCTTTGCCTCTATTGGTTCTTTGTTCTATAACTGAAAAAATAAATTTGTAATTTTCATTGAAAATATTCACAAATATAATTTTACTTGTGTTTTAAATTAATTCACTCATATCAACACCAAAAAGCAGTTATACTTCCAATTCTTAATTGTAAAGTTTAGGATGTGTTGTCATATTCTTAAATATACAATCTGGGTTCAAATATATTAGTTCAATACTTAATACATTATAAACAGTAAAGAAATACATTAAATGATATTAATGCAATCATTTATTTATTTTTCAATAAGGAAAATTATATTTTTGTTAACATATTAAAATCAAAATATATTACTTTAGACTTTTATCAATGGGAGACAATACACATTATTATTTCAACAAGAAAAAATTGGCATCTGTATTGTTGTAAGAGGGTCATATTTTGAATATTCAGCTGATATCATTACAGTTCATTAATTTCATTGAAATAGACATTTCCATTATTTAAAAAGTTATGAAAGTTCTCTGTTCTTAACATGTTGAAAAAAAGTAAAAGTTGTCATAAAACTGACATTTTTTAAAATTTAAAACTAAGTTAAAGTTTGCAAATGTCAAAATTTTTCTTTTTAAAAATATTTGCTCTAGCTTTACCTATTTGAATTTTTTTCAAATCATTTGAAGAACTACAGTCCCATTTTCAAGTATGTTCACTTTTTGTTTTTCTATACAGCAAGTCCTCAGTTAACATCACTTCATTTAATGTCATTTCACTATAATGTTGTTGAGGAAATATGCAAGTACATTTGTAATCATTTACAATTATTTTTGTTGAAGTTTGTTTATAAAGAATAATATGAATTCTATAAGATAGAAGTATATGCTGGAGGTTGCAGATACAATCCAATAATAGATCCTTGAAATTTGATTAATACAATTTGCATTCATTATACTTTCATCTTCAAACATGAACCTATATCCACATTAATTAACAAAACATAACACATCATTATTATTACAATATTGAAATATTGCAGTGTTTGTTACATAAGACATAATTTAATGTCAATGTAAATTTGACTGATTTGTAAATTGTATACAAACTTGCCCTGTTTGCATTTGCCATTTTAAATTTACATAGCATCTATTATTTATAATTCATTGGAATTGTCAAACGTATGTTTTTGAACTGTGTGGTGTTCCTTATAATTTTTACTTTGCAAGCATTTTTTATTACTCATCTTTACCCATCACCTGTGATGAGAATTATGTGACTGTCTCTATGCCAACCACCAGCACTAAGACTGCTGCTACTCACTGATTTCAAAAATTGGGTAAGTAATTATGTATCTTATTTATTTTTATTAATCTTTCATAAATATGATTAGTGCAGCTCACATTTACTTTAATCTTTCATTTCAGAGAATTTTGAGTCTTCATTTAGAAGTTTGGTAATGTTTTTATGACCAGAAATATATTTACGAACTTAACTCTTGTTTATATCATTTAGTATACAATAAAATTTGTTTTGTCATACATAATTTCACTTAACATTGCAGTTTACAAAAACCTATTGACAAACATTAAGTGAGGACTTGTTGTACCTTCTCTTTTAATGGAGTTTTGCACTAATTATTATATAATTATTATTATCCTGAGTATAGTCTTATCTTTATTAATTAAAAAATAAAAGATTCTAATTCAGTAAATTGTATTCTAGATAATAAATTGGATTTAATATAAAAAATTGTTATACTTTTGTGAAATATTTCTTCACTGTAATCAATTTAAGATATTACTACAGCTTATAAATGCTATATAGCCTTAGGTATTCCTAAAAGCAAGTATAAATAACCTGCTGTTTAAAATCTATGATATACAACTACAATTCTATGTTATTATTTATATATATATTTATGTCTATAAAAGCATCTAATTTCCATTTAAAACTTTTTGCAATAAAATTTCTTCTATTAGATTTACAATTATGAAACTTATATATTTTTTGACAAGCAATTGTCAAAAATATATAAAAGTTTCATATTTCTGGAATTGATCCTTGTATTATTCCTACATGAATTTTATTACTAATAGAAATGAAAAATTATTATGAAATAATTTTTTAAATATTGTAAATAATTCTCGAAGCACAAAATACTCTATTGCTTTGATTTTGTTGATTAAAGATTTAAATGATTAATCTTAAAAAATCATGGTTAAGTAAATTAAATATTCATCTCAAATCAAGTAGTTTCTAACAAAATTAAATATGCTTTATTGGATTTATGACAAAGTATTATAAATTAAACATTTTCTTATATCCAAAAATTTAATTTCTTCTAAGAAATATTTACAAATATTTAATTGTACCAAGTGCTCTAACCATCCTGATTTAATGCATTAGATAGATTGATACAAAAGTCTAAAATTTTCCATTTCTAGCATTAAAATTTATACTAATTTATTTGATTATTTATCTGACTCTAATGCCAAAAAAATAAATTTTTAAATTTTGTACTGTATTGAGAGATATTTTTAACTGTTTAAAAATTTGCATATCTGCATATTTAATTGAGGATTAAATAAAAACAGATTAATGAGGTTTTACCATATTAACTTTCAGGAACTGTGCAATATTTACAATGATATTTAATTAGAGTATTTGTATATCTAACAATAATCTCCTATTAAATTACTCTTCTATATAAATTATCATTCTATTTTTACAAATATAAATTTGTTTTCTTTTAATATAAATTGGGTAAAAATTATTTACAATTCAAATTACAATTTCATATTCTACTTTATATAAAATTAAAATTTTTAACGTATACTTTCAATTTTATTTTTATCTAATACATTTTCAAAAAGCTTCTATAGACTTAGATTAAAAATTACTTTCTTTGATTCAGTGATTATCAATTGGAAATTTCTTATTAGATAATATTAATTTTTGATCCCTTAATATGAATGTTTCATTATAAATTATCTTTGCATAATTGTATACAACAGACTCTCAATTATCCAGAATGGGACAAAGATAATTCCAAATGATTGATAATTTCTGTCCATAAAATTCAGAAAATATGTAAATGCAAATTTGGAAAATAATAATAGACTCTTAGTATTATCAGACAGAACTTGCACATTTTCTAATGATATATGAGCCTTTTACTAATATATTTTAACATTTTTTTTTATCATTTGATTGTTATATCAACCTTTTCCAGAGGGTACAGAAAAACCCTGTAAATAATAAGAGCCTCAAACATGAATCAAGTTCAGACTACTTGATGAGTAATTTTGACTTGAATCATGTTCTTAATATATTGGCACTCATTTATGAATGCAAAAGTTAATCTTTTAAATATCTCCATTAATCTAATCTTGGATAAGTGGAGTCTATTGTATTTCTTGCAATTAGGAGATGAAACTTTGAATGGTATCAGAAATTACTCGCTCTCTTATATTGCAAAATTTAGTAAAATTCATTTTTTATATATTTATTTCAATGTAATCAAACACTATTATTCAAACTTTGTATCAAAGAATTATGTTTTTCTATATAAGAATAATGCTTATAATCAGAATCCGTTCATATGCATCCTAAAAATAATGTTATCAGTAGATATGTTTTATTTATATGAAATATCAATTATTGTATATGTTAAGTAATTTAATCTTGTTATGAATTTTTCATTTTAACTTTCTCTTATGTACTTATAGTTGAAGTTTCACTGTAACAGGTGACTTTAAAGTAATAGGTGATGTGGCATTATTTTCTAAACTATTCAATGAAAGTGAAGAACTTAATCTACTACTTGATGATTCCAAAATAATAGGATTGTGAATTCTTAAATTTGGTTCAGACTTTGACTTGTTCTTTAAATTACTTGCTAATATCTCTGATCTTGAAACCGGAGAATCTGAATGGGATTTGCGAAGTTTTGAATCTGTTTCATCCTTTGTTCTCACTCCAATAGCTTTTAATATCATATCCATTTTACGAGCATAATCCATGTGACCTGAAACCTACAGTGAAACAGTAAGCATTTTTAAGTTTACTATTAAAATTATATATCAACATTGAAAATTTTATTTTAATTATATTTAAATTTAAATATATAGTAAAACCTTATTGATGTGGCCACCTAGGTGGGGTTATGAAAAATTGGCATAACATAAAACTATAATTAGAGTGCAGTACTGAATCCTGCTAAAAGTTTAATATAGATGATACACAAATAATAATATATTCACATAAATCTATAATCTTTTGCAACACACAATAATTCGAACTTTCAAATTTATTAATGTATGAACACTAAATAATAGAGTATTAAAATAGAGAATATATGTACAGTGAATGCAGGTTGTTTGCTATAGATTCATTCAAGTACTGTACAGTACAGCACTAAATGGAATTGTTTAGTACCAACACACAGAATCAATATATTTTTGAAATAGTAATAATAATTTACTTAAATACTGTATTTTAACAAAATAATTCAGAAAACAAATTTATTAAACAAAAGTTACTAAATATGTAGAAATGTCAAAGTGTCAGGAAAAAACAATGTTAATGATTAAACTCACTTTTACATCAGGTTCATTGATATTTTTTTTTGTTGAATGTTGTGAGTGAAATTGCTAATTTACATATATATTTTTACAAAATTCAATCAAATTTTGTGTAAAATTATTGAATAAATACATAATTGTTATTCTTCTTAATAAATTCTTAAGATAAATTTAATTTGTCAAGTGTAAATAAAGATTTATTTTATTTTCACATCATGTATTAGAAGGATCTTAACAAAGTTTTTCAAAATTATTGCAACAAAGCTTAATTCCATTTAAAGTGCTTTAAACAATACATTAAGTTTAGGAATGTGGGGTGTTCCTGTTTTTGTCATAAAAATGAGATAAATGTCACTTTAGGACACACTTATCATGGCCACATAAGCAAAATGGACACCAAGAGTTTGATTTATACGAAAACTAGCAGATGAACCTGGAGGTGCTCCAGCAAAAAATAACAACAGCAAATATTAAGATTATTAGATTATTTCATACTTCTAACATTTCCACTATATTATATTATAGTATTTGATTTATATTTATTACGGTTATCTTATGTAAGATTTTATCACACCGTGTGCCCAATCTAACACATTTAAAAATTATTTAAATTGTATACAGTACAGGAATAAAGAATTTTTAAAACGTGTTAGATTGGTCATTTGGTGTGATAAACTATTACATAAGATAACCTTTATAGTTATACAAGTTCAGACACGTGCACTGTGTATCTCGCCAACCACGCGACTGTGCCGTGTGCTTACGTATCTTGTATACATAGGCATCTTGCCCTTCGCCACTTGCTGACACCAAAAATATAACGCTTACCTAGATGATATCTTTTAATTTATATGAATGTTTAACGGAATAATATACAGACTATGCCCACCCTAAAGGTCCATTCTAAATATTGGTGAAAGAATTTTTGAAATCAATAACTATGCTTAAAACTAAGACAGTTTGGCTGTGAGAAAAATCAAGAAATATAATCTAAATAATTTATCTAATTAATCTTTGGTTTTTATAACATGTTATAGGAATTTGCCTATCTGATGCAATGCTTGCCTGCCTCAGAAAACAAAATCATTCTTTTATGAGCTGAAATAAGAGTTTGAGAGATATAATTTTTTTTGGTACAAAATTTAAATTGTAGATGAAAGAATTTTTGTAATTTTTTTTAGCAATTTTTTCTTGTTTTAATGTTAAAACATTTCAAGAAAATTTAGTAAATCATTTGAATGACTCTTAAATTATTTGGGATATTTTGGATGATTTCAATTTTGAATAATCAATTAATTTTTATTCAAATGAACCCATCATTATCTATAATCTTTAATATATAATAAATGTATTGAAATAATTAATATATATAATTTGCATTCTAGAGTAACTTCTAAATAATATGATATATTACACTATTATAAATATGACTCAAAGATTGCACATAAGAATGATATGTATAGTTAAGGAGATAATCACAAACCTCATAACTGATAGATAACTAACTGTTCACTTGCTTTTTTTGTTTGTTAATAATGTTATAAAATGTTTGCAAATTTTTATTTCTTAATAATTGAAACATTTTGTTTTGAAAAATATTAGTAAATATCTTTAAATAATAAAGTTTTTTTTTGTTTTTTTTCTGTTAAAATCAGTATTTCTCAAACTTTCCTTAGAAATAATCTCCTACAAGACATTTTTAGTCAAAGTTTTTTCTAATCAATCCTAAGAAAATTTAAAACAACAGCATACCTTTTACATGCATGTTTGTTACTACTTTTGTCTGACAGTGTTACTTACATTCCTGATTAGTATGGATGTCAATATTTTATTACACCTAAAGCCAACTTTTATCTCCTCAGACAGCGATGGTGAACCTGTGACCCATGTGATTTCAAGGTACCCATAAGGAATGTTTAGAAAATATTAGGTTTATAAATTATAAAAAGTGAGAGATTTTAAAATTTTTTATAGGTAGTATGAAAGTGAGGTTATAAAGTTATCATGAAAAGACCACTAATTACAAACTTCAAATATAAAAATTATAATCAAATAAACAACAGAAGATTTCTTACTAAGTGAAATATTAGTTTCCATTATAATCATATTATTTTCTTTTCACTAATATAAGAGTTTATTATTAGTTTTGTGATGTAAATTAAAAGATTAAAATAAAATTTGTAAGCATTTTTTTTCTTATTAAAATTAAATATTTGATCTGCAATTTGGAGTTAATAAATTTCAAGTTCAATTTTGATCCAACTCCAAAGGTTTGCCATTGCTGTCCTTGGACATCATCACCCAAGAAGTAATACACTGTTTTAGGTGGACATATGATTTATATCTCTTGCAATTGCTTCATGTCTTAGTTATTTGTTTACAAGTTCTATTGTCAGCTATTATCATCTGCCTCAAACACTAAATTTATTAAACCAGTTGTAAAGGAATTACAGCATATTCAGGAAGTCATCATCTTTTATTATTAATTCATTTACAAATGAAAAAATGTGGTTTGGTGTCCCTTTTTTGTCCCTAATCAGCCACTTCATGTAAACAAACTTGTAAATATTATATAGCTGCTTTCAATCTGTAAATTTCCCATGCTGTAAGTCCTTTACAACTAGTATAATAAGTCTAGTATCTAAGACAGATGATAATAGTTAACAATAGAACTTGTAAACAAATAACTAGACATGAAGCAATTGCAAGAAATAGTTAATATAGGAGAAAGTGTAGAACCTTCTTAGTCTAAGGAAGAAAATTTGAAGGAAGTCAGTATATTGATTATTTCACATATACATAATCAGTTATTAAAATTAAATTAGTTTTATTAAAATTCCAATATGATAAAGGAAAATATTTCAACTTAAAAAATAAAATCTAGTAGCTCCAAATCCAATGTTTAATGTAATTTTTCATTCAATATACTTAATTTTAAAATATGAAATGCTGATAAACTGTACCTGGACCTTCTTCTGACAGCCATCCTGACACAGCTAATGTGATATGTAATTGCTGTCCTTCTGTCAATGTTTCAAAGGCAAATTCTTCAATTCCACCTACTCGTTTTTTCATTTTATAACCTAATATAAAAATATTACATTATAAAAATGTAAGGTATTACATTACTATATGGCATATTACATATCCAAAGATTTGGCAGATGATCAAAAATAATGGCATAAGAAGCAAGGTCATTCCATGTATAAAAAAAATTAATATATGTAAATTCTTTGATCACTTTCAAATTTGAGCATAGAGCTGTCTGTTCATCTCCTTCAGTCTCCAGACCAAGAATGATCTACCTATCTTTTGTGTAGAACTTTGGAGCATTTCATAAGGAGGAGTATAATTAGTAATTACCATTAAGTAATCATTAGTGAGCCCATTAAGTTTATGATTTTCCAATTTAACCATAACAAATATTAAGTAAGAACTCCAATACGAATGAACAAAATTTTCCAGAGATTTACTTATTATACATCAATGATGATCTTTTCGTACCTGAGCTTAGGCTGCGGTACAAATCTGGGGCCAAATTCATAGCACAGCCTAACAGACTGCAGATTTACTTATTAATAGCATCATATCTCCCTTTGGCCTAACAACTTCAGATTTTTTTATTGCTGGAACCAAAATATAATTGAATGATCCTTGCAAGAGATTAATCTCCTTTTCAGTTAGTTTAGTAATTCAAGTTTCTTCTAATCATAAGACATCATACTCCCTAACAGTTTTTGAAATAGACAGGAAAAAACTTATTTCTGACCTTGATCTCAGTTCCTTTGTTTAATGATGAATATTATCCATCAAAATTATCACTACTATTGTGGTTAACAATAGTATTCATCACACTAAATAAATTAGTCAATTGATTTCTACATCAAAAAAAGACCTACTGTTGAGCAAGCAATTCTTTATAAAACTATAAGTAGTTTTATAAATTATATAATTGTTTCTTAATAGAATTTGCATAGCTTTCTTCTTTGCTTCTATATAAAGTGGGAGAACTTTAGCTCTACAATCCCTAGTCTCTTAGTGAAATCAAGAAGTAATCATAAATTGCTGTAAGTCTTTTCATAGGTTACTTTTTATAGTTATAAAACACTGATAATATTTAATTTTTTCTTTTAATAGTACTTATTGTAATATTTAGGATCATGGGCTCTTCTTATAATATATTATCCAGTTATTTCTTCCTCTTTAAATTTTGTCAATTTCAGGATCTCCCTAAAGAAATTTATTAGGCTTTCTTTAATATGCATGTTATCAGTCAAATAACATCAGATTAAGTTAATTAGTTATATTTAAAATATTATTTGCTATATACTGTTGAGCTTCCATTTTCCTGTCTAAATCTGGTAGAACTGTTTCTAATTTATTGACCTTCTGTTTCAATGAACCAAGCTTGGTCTTAAAATCTTTAATGTCCTGATGTATCAAACTAATTTCTGTTTTAACCTCCAAAATTTATTCAGTTATAAAACTATATGGAGGGTTGAGTTAGTTTTGTCAACTCTTGTAAACTAGTAGCTGTCAAGCTATCATTCTTCTCCATCAACTCAAGACAATTTACTAGTGCAGATTCAAAATTATTTTCCCTCTCTTCTTCATATACATTTTTACTCCTCTCCATTTCCATAGGAGTTGAACATTATTTACAGAGTATAGTTTCCACTTTGGCTGATTTTAGACACTTAATGACATTACTACTTCTGGTCAATGAAGGCTGCCCTCTCTTCAATGGAGAATGCTATAAAGGACTTGCATTTTGTTCAATTCCAGTCATAATAAGTAAAATCGATACAGTAATACCTCGACTTACGCAAACCCAGAGTTATGCGATTTTCAAATCTTATCGATTTGTCTTTTGTTTGAGCGCCACGCAACCCTTGATTACTCACTCCCCACACTATTGTTCAGCTTATATGTTCGGACGTGTCACGCAGAATCAANGTTATTAAATTTTATAAATATGTAGTTAGATGATACATTTTAAGTGCATAAAATTTTCTGATGATAACATATTTAAAAATTGATAGGAAAAATGCACAAATGTATGATATTCCAATTGTTCTGCACCATCAAAATATATTTAATAAAGTTTATTTTACCTTTTAGAAATTTTAGAAATTTCCTTTTAATGATTCAGCTGAATTAATTTGATTTTATTTGCATTTTCCATTATTAAGAAAAAAAAACAATTTGTATTGACCAATTATTATTTTAATGATATTACTACAGAAAAAATTAACTTTTCAAATTAAGTTTTTGCATGTTTTTATTAACTGCTGTTTTTACCTAACATAAATGGGTGATGTAATTAAAAGTTGTGAAATTTAACTTATTATTCCTGATGTCAGATTGTATTCTTTGTTTTGAAGCTTATTTTAAACTTTTTACATCACCTTTCATTTGAATAAAATCAAGTTAAAATCAGTGGCGTAGCAAACATAACTGGTGCCTGGGGCACGACACTTTATTCACACTCCCCCAGAAACAAATCTTGTTTGTCTTGGAGACCATTTGGCACCCCTCTGCGAGTGGCGCCCTGGGCATGATAGAACCCCTTGCCCCCCTTGCTACGCTAGTGGTTAAAATGTGTGCAGACAAAATGCACATCGAACATATTATGCATGCTTTTTAAGTTTCATAAAGAATATCACATCATACAAACTGTAAAAAATACTCATACAATGTATGGGGAAGATGCTTCTAAGCTCTGAACATGTCAAATGTGGTTTTCAAAGTTTTGGTAAATTTTGAACTAAAGGGTACAAAATGTACAAACCCCCAAAAGCTGTTGAAGATAAATTGCGGGAAGAAATTGTTAAAGATTGGTAAATAACAACTCGTGAATTTGCAACAAATCTTAGTTTGTCACAGACAATTATTGTTAAAACATTACTTTCACTTGAAATGGTTGTAAAACACGTTGATGATTGTGTTCTACATGCAGTTTGTTTTTTTTTTTTTTCCATTTATGAAAAAACCAAACTAAATTGAGTATAATTTTGTCTGAGGAAGGTAGGCAGCTGTAAGGCTTTATTTTATTTTTAAATCGGTTTCTCATTTTTATCTTAGAAAACTTTAATGTTTTCATTTATCCATAAAAATGTTAAAATAAAAATATCTGTTATTTATCAAAAATTTTCTGTAGCTGGTGGTGATTGTTCTGTATTTGATTACCACTTAATTACTAGTATATTTAAGAGAATAATTACTTACAATATCACTAAGATCCACATTACACATTCTTCTATTATTCCATTTAATAGGCTGTAGTCCAGCAATATTCATTGTAGCAGATGATGTACGATATAAATATTTTAACAACCAATCTCCACTGAAATAACATAGTGTTTTTTACTTTTCACTCTCTTAAGAACAAAATTTTTTTAGTTTATAATAATTTTTCTAACATACACATTTCAAATTAGCAGTATTGATAGATTAATAAGTCATCATACCGACAATATCCATTGATAATTTTCCCACACACAACTCTTGCTAAAGACTTCCATTTATTTAGATCAGCAGATATTGGTGCTCCTAATAAAATGGCATCTTCAATAATCCCTTCACAACCTGATGTCAAATAATCAGAAAAATAATAATTAAAAAAATTGATTAGAATAATGTTTAAATAATTAATTGTTGATACTAATAATTATTATATCATCTAAAATAAGCACCATAGTGGCTTGAGTAAGTTTAAAGTTATCTTTAATTAAAGTTTAATTAAATTCGCCCTATTTAAAAGACTTCCCAACAAAACAAATAATTATTATAACTCATCTTACTTGTATTCTATACCTTATTTATAAACAAGAATTGTAATAAACTCTTGTTTTATGTTACATATATCATGTACAGAGTCTATTTGATTTACAGTTTAAAAGAATAATCTTATAGATATCATTAGCTATTAGAATCCAGCATTACTATATCAGTTTTTCTTTGCTAATTCAGTCATGCTGAATACTAAAATTAAAACTTGTTTTTCTAGCACATGCAATTTTTTCACAATAAGATTACAAACATTGCATAGAATAATTTGAGTAATATAATCAATAAACAATATTTCAGAATAAAACTTTGTGCAATATTTTATTTAAAACACAATGACAAAAACAAAAACCAAGAATTAACTATATAGAAAAGTAAATTTGTTTACTGAAGAAAAAAAAAATGTACACAGATTATAAAGTCATTTAGAAAATGAGTATAACTATAGATTTGTGAGAATTTGAGTTTAAGTGAAAAGTGAAACTCAATTTCATTATTGAACAGTCAATCACAAAAAAATTAGACTTAAAGTTATTCAACTTAAGCCTAATTTCCTTCTTATTGAAACTTTTCTGTCATTATCATGTGGGACAATCAAGTTAACAATATAAAACTTCAAATGCTTCAAAAAAACACAATATAATCATTCTTTCATTTAACTGGGAATTATAAAAATTGTTAGAAACAGAAAGGAAAAATTTGCCTGCATGCTATTGGCTGACCCAAAGGAAATAAAATAATTCGAATGCAAAAACAAAAGAAAAAACAAAAAAAAAAAAAGAGTGTCAGTTGAGGAAAATGGAAAGTTCTTATGAAAGGAATCCTTATGGACATATTCTCTCCAGAATTTTCAAGGGCCTCATACTTGTTCTTCACATCTCTAGCAGAGATAAGAGCTAACATAGCACATTCTCTTGTGCAAATAGATTGTTATAAATATTTTGATATTGGAGAAAAAATGTTTATTTAGAAATATGCATGGCCAAGTTAATGTTAAATAAATGCTTATCGTGTTTATTTGCTATAGTTGAGTATTTTCACTTTCCATTGAGACTCATGTGAAAGTAACTTTTCGACAAGGTGTATCATTATAGTATGTTGAGATTTATGTAAGCCAAATTTATTGCAGTGTTGTTGTGTCATAATCAGGCCTGATTATGACACAACAACACTGCAAAACCTCACAAATTTATTTAAACTGTAAATCATAAATAGATAAGTAAAATTACAGTAGAACCTCGATTATCCGCCCCCCGATCAACCGACCCCTCGGTTAACCGACCGTCCTAGTCGGCAAATTTCAAATGTCCGCTAGTGATGTGGCGCTACAATATTTGGCTATGTCTTGGCTACTTTAATATTATTTTTACGTGTTTTAGCTGGCAACACTCATTCGACCATGAAAGGGAGCCAGTATTTAAACGAAGCTTAATTTTCTAATTTTTAACGATACAATAGCGACGATTATTATTTTAAAAAATTTTTGTTAGGCTTAACATCGATGAAAATTCAACGCAAAATAGGTTAATAGCGATATACTAATATACTAATATACTAATTACATGGGATATAATAATATACTACACTAATAATGGATTTTTTCATACTTTTCGGTTATCCGACTTTTCAATTATCCGACCAACCCCAGTCCCCAATTAGGGCGGATAATCGAGGTTCTACTGTATTACTAAATATTATTTTAAAATAAATAATGAAAATAGAAATACCTTTCCTTTTAGACATTTCTTGTAAGCAATAATAAATAACTCTTGCACCAAGACTAAATCCAATAAGAGTTACAGGTCTATTTCCCTTAAATTATATAAAAATAATTTTTAATTTCTGAAATTAATACACACATTGTTTTAAATATTAAAATTTAATAAAACCTGCTGTCTTCCCAAAAGAACATCTGCAAGATGTCTTCCTACTTCTGCAGATCGATTGATGCAGACTCCCCAAGGATTATCAATGATACCAGCAATTGTAATTATGGTGCTTGGCCAAGTAATTGCAGTTATTAATCCTAAAGTAAAGAAAGTAATTATTTTCTATTTTAGTAGTAAAATAAGATTAACACTTAGAAATGCATCTATGATTATAATAAATGTATTCAGCATTGCCACACAGTTCACATAATTAAATTCCAACATACTTGATTAAATTTTTTACAAAAAAGTCAAAAATTAAATGATTAAAAAGTTTTACTAGTATTAAAATTCAGAAATCTTTCAGATGATTATTGGTAAATTAGACACTTGTTTCTTAAATGTGCTTTAAGATGTGTAAAATATAAATGTTTTGTTATTTTTTCTTTCTGCTTAGTTCAATGTACTTTTCTTAAACTATTGCATAAGCAGTTAACACAGTGATTCTCAAACTTTTTAAAGAGATATCCTCCTATTTTTGTAAAAGAAATTCTTGTTTCTACATTTTTTTATAAAAGTATGTTTTTTTAAAATTGCATTTTATTCTAATAAAGTAATCTTTTCTTACAATTTCTGATAGTACACAATTTTATTTCAAACAAATGTAACATGTTTCAAACAAAAGTAAAATAGTGTACAGAGATGCTATTTATTTATTGCTAAATGAAATCAAATTTTGAAAACAATATTGTATTTAGGTATTCATAAACATAATAATAAATTTCAATGTAATAATATTAATGAAATAAACTAATTAGTGAGTGTCTTTAATGCTGTATTACATTAAAGCTAGTGGATAGACTATCAAGTATGTATAGTGCTATATTTGAAAATAAAAAATCCAGCAACATTTAAAACTGTGTATGGGATGCCATTTGTTATGACATTTTATTATTAAAAACTCTTTATATTTTTAATTACTATAAAATAGCAAAAAGCTTGACTTTGACTGTAAGGATGGGTTTTATAAAAAATTGTAAATGCTAATTATGAGTAAAATCATCATTAAGTCCAACCTATTCAAGATATGACACATGATCTCCATTTACTTCCCCACTTCATTGACCTTTAACTATCATAATTTAATAGTGTCAATCTCCCTAATAAACAAACTTCTCTGCAAAATTTCAGAAATTTTCAATGAAAAGCACAGGAATACTATAATGTATACAGACTTCTATTTTGAAGTTGGGAACATTTAAGGGATCAAATTAGAGATAACTGGGGAATAGAACTGGTTTTATCCAATTCTCACTACTTTAAAATAAAAATATGACAAAGGTAGCAAAACATTTCAGCAGACCCTCATATATCCACTGAATTTAACTATACTTGTGCTTCAAAAGCTTTAATTCTCTTTTATCAGCCAATTTAATACTTACCTGAAAGTATTGTATACTTTAAAGCTTCTTGTGCAGCCATGGAAACAGCAAAACTAAAAAGATAATCCATTGCACGGCCTAACTCCAGGAAGTAGGTTGATTCGTATCTAAGACAATACTGTTCTCTAGAATGCATAAGTGTTTGCCATGGTTCTTGAAAGCCTTCTATAAATATTATTCTCAATTATCACTGTTATAATAATTAAAATTCATTTATCTATAATTATAATTATTAATTAAAATATAATTTTGATTATATTTGAATAATCAAATGATCATTCAAATGAATCATTCATATCTGTCAAAATCCTTCCTTCAGTTAAATTCTTCAGTCTTGCAATTTCTCAGATTTTTGTGTTAAAATAAAAATATAACCATATTATATTTTCTGTATTAAATAGAAAAATGTAAGTGTCTCAAACAAGCTTTAAAATTCCATTATTAATAATGTAATGCTTTAAATAGAATTAAAAATAATCAAACTAATTTTATTTTAAATAACTATGCTTAAAACTAAGACAGTTTGGCTGTGAGAAAAATCAAGAAATATAATCTAAATAATTTATCTAATTAATCTTTGGTTTTTATAACATGTTATAGGAATTTGCCTATCTGATGCAATGCTTGCCTGCCTCAGAAAACAAAATCATTCTTTTATGAGCTGAAATAAGAGTTTGAGAGATATAATTTTTTTTGGTACAAAATTTAAATTGTAGATGAAAGAATTTTTGTAATTTTTTTTAGCAATTTTTTCTTGTTTTAATGTTAAAACATTTCAAGAAAATTTAGTAAATCATTTGAATGACTCTTAAATTATTTGGGATATTTTGGATGATTTCAATTTTGAATAATCAATTAATTTTTATTCAAATGAACCCATCATTATCTATAATCTTTAATATATAATAAATGTATTGAAATAATTAATATATATAATTTGCATTCTAGAGTAACTTCTAAATAATATGATATATTACACTATTATAAATATGACTCAAAGATTGCACATAAGAATGATATGTATAGTTAAGGAGATAATCACAAACCTCATAACTGATAGATAACTAACTGTTCACTTGCTTTTTTTGTTTGTTAATAATGTTATAAAATGTTTGCAAATTTTTATTTCTTAATAATTGAAACATTTTGTTTTGAAAAATATTAGTAAATATCTTTAAATAATAAAGTTTTTTTTTGTTTTTTTTCTGTTAAAATCAGTATTTCTCAAACTTTCCTTAGAAATAATCTCCTACAAGACATTTTTAGTCAAAGTTTTTTCTAATCAATCCTAAGAAAATTTAAAACAACAGCATACCTTTTACATGCATGTTTGTTACTACTTTTGTCTGACAGTGTTACTTACATTCCTGATTAGTATGGATGTCAATATTTTATTACACCTAAAGCCAACTTTTATCTCCTCAGACAGCGATGGTGAACCTGTGACCCATGTGATTTCAAGGTACCCATAAGGAATGTTTAGAAAATATTAGGTTTATAAATTATAAAAAGTGAGAGATTTTAAAATTTTTTATAGGTAGTATGAAAGTGAGGTTATAAAGTTATCATGAAAAGACCACTAATTACAAACTTCAAATATAAAAATTATAATCAAATAAACAACAGAAGATTTCTTACTAAGTGAAATATTAGTTTCCATTATAATCATATTATTTTCTTTTCACTAATATAAGAGTTTATTATTAGTTTTGTGATGTAAATTAAAAGATTAAAATAAAATTTGTAAGCATTTTTTTTCTTATTAAAATTAAATATTTGATCTGCAATTTGGAGTTAATAAATTTCAAGTTCAATTTTGATCCAACTCCAAAGGTTTGCCATTGCTGTCCTTGGACATCATCACCCAAGAAGTAATACACTGTTTTAGGTGGACATATGATTTATATCTCTTGCAATTGCTTCATGTCTTAGTTATTTGTTTACAAGTTCTATTGTCAGCTATTATCATCTGCCTCAAACACTAAATTTATTAAACCAGTTGTAAAGGAATTACAGCATATTCAGGAAGTCATCATCTTTTATTATTAATTCATTTACAAATGAAAAAATGTGGTTTGGTGTCCCTTTTTTGTCCCTAATCAGCCACTTCATGTAAACAAACTTGTAAATATTATATAGCTGCTTTCAATCTGTAAATTTCCCATGCTGTAAGTCCTTTACAACTAGTATAATAAGTCTAGTATCTAAGACAGATGATAATAGTTAACAATAGAACTTGTAAACAAATAACTAGACATGAAGCAATTGCAAGAAATAGTTAATATAGGAGAAAGTGTAGAACCTTCTTAGTCTAAGGAAGAAAATTTGAAGGAAGTCAGTATATTGATTATTTCACATATACATAATCAGTTATTAAAATTAAATTAGTTTTATTAAAATTCCAATATGATAAAGGAAAATATTTCAACTTAAAAAATAAAATCTAGTAGCTCCAAATCCAATGTTTAATGTAATTTTTCATTCAATATACTTAATTTTAAAATATGAAATGCTGATAAACTGTACCTGGACCTTCTTCTGACAGCCATCCTGACACAGCTAATGTGATATGTAATTGCTGTCCTTCTGTCAATGTTTCAAAGGCAAATTCTTCAATTCCACCTACTCGTTTTTTCATTTTATAACCTAATATAAAAATATTACATTATAAAAATGTAAGGTATTACATTACTATATGGCATATTACATATCCAAAGATTTGGCAGATGATCAAAAATAATGGCATAAGAAGCAAGGTCATTCCATGTATAAAAAAAATTAATATATGTAAATTCTTTGATCACTTTCAAATTTGAGCATAGAGCTGTCTGTTCATCTCCTTCAGTCTCCAGACCAAGAATGATCTACCTATCTTTTGTGTAGAACTTTGGAGCATTTCATAAGGAGGAGTATAATTAGTAATTACCATTAAGTAATCATTAGTGAGCCCATTAAGTTTATGATTTTCCAATTTAACCATAACAAATATTAAGTAAGAACTCCAATACGAATGAACAAAATTTTCCAGAGATTTACTTATTATACATCAATGATGATCTTTTCGTACCTGAGCTTAGGCTGCGGTACAAATCTGGGGCCAAATTCATAGCACAGCCTAACAGACTGCAGATTTACTTATTAATAGCATCATATCTCCCTTTGGCCTAACAACTTCAGATTTTTTTATTGCTGGAACCAAAATATAATTGAATGATCCTTGCAAGAGATTAATCTCCTTTTCAGTTAGTTTAGTAATTCAAGTTTCTTCTAATCATAAGACATCATACTCCCTAACAGTTTTTGAAATAGACAGGAAAAAACTTATTTCTGACCTTGATCTCAGTTCCTTTGTTTAATGATGAATATTATCCATCAAAATTATCACTACTATTGTGGTTAACAATAGTATTCATCACACTAAATAAATTAGTCAATTGATTTCTACATCAAAAAAAGACCTACTGTTGAGCAAGCAATTCTTTATAAAACTATAAGTAGTTTTATAAATTATATAATTGTTTCTTAATAGAATTTGCATAGCTTTCTTCTTTGCTTCTATATAAAGTGGGAGAACTTTAGCTCTACAATCCCTAGTCTCTTAGTGAAATCAAGAAGTAATCATAAATTGCTGTAAGTCTTTTCATAGGTTACTTTTTATAGTTATAAAACACTGATAATATTTAATTTTTTCTTTTAATAGTACTTATTGTAATATTTAGGATCATGGGCTCTTCTTATAATATATTATCCAGTTATTTCTTCCTCTTTAAATTTTGTCAATTTCAGGATCTCCCTAAAGAAATTTATTAGGCTTTCTTTAATATGCATGTTATCAGTCAAATAACATCAGATTAAGTTAATTAGTTATATTTAAAATATTATTTGCTATATACTGTTGAGCTTCCATTTTCCTGTCTAAATCTGGTAGAACTGTTTCTAATTTATTGACCTTCTGTTTCAATGAACCAAGCTTGGTCTTAAAATCTTTAATGTCCTGATGTATCAAACTAATTTCTGTTTTAACCTCCAAAATTTATTCAGTTATAAAACTATATGGAGGGTTGAGTTAGTTTTGTCAACTCTTGTAAACTAGTAGCTGTCAAGCTATCATTCTTCTCCATCAACTCAAGACAATTTACTAGTGCAGATTCAAAATTATTTTCCCTCTCTTCTTCATATACATTTTTACTCCTCTCCATTTCCATAGGAGTTGAACATTATTTACAGAGTATAGTTTCCACTTTGGCTGATTTTAGACACTTAATGACATTACTACTTCTGGTCAATGAAGGCTGCCCTCTCTTCAATGGAGAATGCTATAAAGGACTTGCATTTTGTTCAATTCCAGTCATAATAAGTAAAATCGATACAGTAATACCTCGACTTACGCAAACCCAGAGTTATGCGATTTTCAAATCTTATCGATTTGTCTTTTGTTTGAGCGCCACGCAACCCTTGATTACTCACTCCCCACACTATTGTTCAGCTTATATGTTCGGACGTGTCACGCAGAATCAATGCATAGCTACAACTTATTTTGTGTTATTTATTTCTGTGTTTGTTATATCTACGGAGACTTGAGAGTCTGTATGTGGTGATTTCTTGTAACCGTAAACAAATCAAAAGATGATATAAGATTAACAAGAACATTTATTAGCTTACATACATCCGACTTGGATTTTACACAAATTGCAAAATTATACCCTGACTTACATGAATTCAACTTACACGGTTATCGCTCAGTCCCACCTATCGCATAAGTTTGGGGTATTACTGTACTATTGTCAGTAAGTATGCTTGAAATTACCACAAAATCTTCATTGAATAATCCTTCTTCTTTTTCAAGAAAAGCTCACTTAAAATTCATGCCAATACCATTGAACGTCTGAAGCATCCCAAAATATATTTAAATTTAACATATGTTTTTTAAATTTATTTATTTAAATAAATAAATACATTATATATATACGAGGCATGTCCGGAAAGTAAATACCGTTTCGTTCTACTGCCATTGCAGTGGTAGTATCGCAGTTCAGCACCTGCGCACACGTCTCTCTGGTTGATTGTCAGTCCAGTGATGCCATTACAGCCGGATTGTGTTGTTTTTCCACGTGTTAGTGAGCATTCAAAATGTTTAAGACTATTGCTGATCCTGCCAACTGTGAAGTGCATTCTGTAATACGGTTTTTGAACGCAAAGAATGTTAAGCCAGTTGAAATTCATCATCAACTTATAGAGATTTATGGTGAAAATGTAATGAGTGATGGAATGGTTAGAAAGTGGGTTCGACAATTCAATGCTGAACGCACTGATGTTCATGACGAAGCATGGAGTGGCTGGCCTTCTGTTGTCAATGATGGTTTGGTTGCAAAA
>NW_019384396.1:1431519-1638991 GCF_000671375.1 Centruroides sculpturatus
GTTGAAATTCATCGTCAACTTGTAGAGATTTATGGTGAAAATGTAATGAGTGATGGAATGGTTAGAAAGTGGGTTCGACAATTCAATGCTGAACGCACTGATGTTCATGACGAAGCATGGAGTGGCTGGCCTGTTGTCAATGATGGTTTGGTTGCAAAAGTGAATGAAAAAATTCCTGAAAACAGACGGTTTACAATAAGATTGCTTTGTGATGAGTTTCCACAAATTTCAAATACTGTTTTGCATGAGATTGTTGCAACAACTGATGTTAAGCAGTGGCTGTCTTCACTGGCGGCATCTTTCTTTGAAGAGGGAATAGACAAGTTGGTTTCCCGATATGACAAATGTCTGAACAATGGTGGTAACTATGTAGAAAAATAGTTTCAGACATGCTCTTTCATGTAAAAATAAATTTTGTTTTGAAAAAAATATTTTTATGCAAGTTTTTCCAAAACGGTACTTACTTTCCGGACATACCTTGTATATATATATATATTATTTACAATACATACATACTTATTTTTATGAATTTTAAATCATATTTTACTCCAAAAAAATTTTTTAAATTCTAAACAAATACTTAAACATATAGTATTAACAATTTTATTTACCAAACATTTTTAAAAATTACTGGAAAAAATTACAACTGACCTGTTAAACCAGCACCAGCAACACCAAAAAGAGAACTTATGACAGCAATTCCAGCAGCAGATCCTAATGCTGCTGCACCAGCACCACCAATAATTGCTCCAGCTCCAGCTGCTACAAAGGGAGCAGCTAAACCACCAGTTAATCCTGTAAGAAAAATTTTTATTTTAGGGTATAAAAAAACACTAAATATTTGATACATAATTCAGAATTATTTGGATAATTTAACACATCTATCATTAATTTGCTTATTTTTGGTTTTATCAACTACAATGGTACCTCGGTATACGTCTGCTTTAGAATACGTCCAATTCGGAATACGTCCTGTTTGGTATAAGTCCAAACATCAGGAACAGATTAAGGTCATATACCAAGGTTCCACTGTATNCGGTATACGACTTAATTCTACGCGCCATCTATGAACAAGTTGCACTATCGGTATACTAGACCAGACTAGACGTTCGCGGTGCCACAGTTTATAACTTTGTTAAATTTCTTTTTATTTTAATTTGTAAGTAAAATGTTATTATTTTTATTAATCATGAATTGCAAAAACGCAACAGAAAAATTAAAAAAAAATTACTAAAATCACAATGGAACTGAAAAAAGAGATTGTTGAGAAATATGAAGGTGGCATGTGTGTTTGAGATTTAACTGTTGCATACCGTATTCCGAGAACGACGATACCAACAATCGTGAAAAATAAAGTCATTATTAAATTTGCTAACATTGCGAAAGGGGTTAAATCAATTTCTAAACATAGATCGAAGACATTAGATCATGTTGAGAAATTGCTTTTGCTTTGGATAATTAAAAAACAGTGTGCTGGTGACAGCGTATCAGAAGCAATTATTTGTGAAAAAGCTAAAAAGATACATGCTGATCTCATGAAAAATCAAGCAGGAACTAGCCAGGAAAGCGAGGTGTTTAAAGCCAGCCATTTTTTTTTTTACATGAGAACGGATTAATCATTTTTACATTACTTCTTATGGGAAAGGTTGGTTTGGTATATGTCCTGTTTGGTATAAGTCCAAACATCAGGAACAGATTAAGGTCATATACCAAGGTTTCACTGTATTTGAATCTTGCTTAAACTGAATTACAGAATATCGCATCAAAATTGAGATACAGGAAATCCTTATTAGTTCGAAATTCAAATGACAAAATAAATAATCACAACTTTGACTTATCCAAGATTTACATATTTCTGTGCTTATGCCAAATGCCATGTAACTGATGTAATTTATTAATGAAATGAAGTATAACTATGTATACAGAATTCTATTTTCATTAATTAATAATTAATAACGAGCAATTGTGACATCATCACAATGCTGGGCTGCAATTTTTAATCATATATTTATATCTTTTAAAATATATGTTCTCTACCTCACATTAGTATTGTAGTGTCTTGCCCCTGTACACCATGCTTTTCCATTAGCAATGGAGCCATGCTGGTCACTGCTTTGAAGAAAAAATGTTTGAATTGAAAAATAACATGACTTCCAGTTTGCATTGGAAGTTCATATATAGTTAATTGGGGCCTCCTGCCCTAAAGGTTTCCATATCTGGTCTCATCTTTAATCTATTTACTGTAACTCCATTCTTGAGATTAAAAAAAGATAGATGGATGAACAGATAACAGTGGAAATTTATAGGTCTACAGTTTTTTCAAATTGCAGTCAAATAATAACAAATAAACTGCAGATAAACAGCATATGTCCAGTGAGAACCTCACAGATTGCCAGAAAGGTTTTATAAAAAGTAAAGCAGAATTCCTTGAAATGTAGCCCAAATTATTTCTAAAGTAGCCTAAAAAGTGGTAAGTTGCCCAAATGTAGTAGCCTAGAGCCCTACAAATATCTCAATCTGCTACTAGTAGCCCAATCTCTCAATCTCAAAACCTAGCCATATTTTATGAGATAAGAGAAAAAAAGGTAGTCCATGGAAAAAATGACACCTAAAAATGTGTTACTGCAAAAGCTAAGCCATGTTAACCAGATTAGAGTTGTTCTTAGTCTATTGTTCTCTTATAGAATGGAGGAATTTTGATCTAAATGAACAAGTTAACATATGCATATCACAGTTTGAACAGAATTTTCATTTTGAATTTTGAAATAGCCATATTTTGAACTAACCAAATTCTTTAAAATGTAAATCTCTATATTAGAGATGCCATGAATATTCAGCTATTATTCGGTATTCGACCTATTCAGCTAGTATTTTTAATATTTGATATTCAGCCAAATACCAAATCATGGAAAAAAAAAACGCACATATTACTTAAAAACATATTTATTTTAATCACAAATTATTACATTTAATACTTAAAATCTATCAGTGGTAAGTTGTGATGAATGAAAACAATTTTTTTAGCATTTGTTGATAGCAAACGATTGCATTTTTCCTCATAAACTATACCTGCATCTGAAAATAGCTTCTCACTATATACACTACTGCCGGGAGACAATAGATAAATCTTAGCGAATTCTGTCAGGCTTGGATACTGTTTTGTGTTTGCTGACCACCACTTGTAAAGGTCTACCATATGATCTAGGTGAACAGTTTTCATATAAAATGATACAAACAGTGATATTTTTTAGTAATAAGGACTATTAGTAACACAATTTGATGTAACAATGAACAAATAATGCATGTTGTGACATGATCTACTCGCAAATAAAACAAATGCGCCCACGGTGTCACTACCATACCCACTGCAATGATACAGGTCTTAACCTGTCACCTGCAAAATATACACATATTTTGCCAAACATTCAACTGCAGAATATTCGGCACTTCGGCTGAATATTCGGTATTCAGTAAAATCACTATTCGTGGCATCACTACTCTATATCCCAAGCTGGGACAAAAGTACAGTTATGAACTAACAGAATTTCAAACTATCCAAGTTCGAATTAACACAGGTTTCCTGTACTATTTTTTCTCTAATTAACTTATCTGTATCTTGAAAAATCATAATTTATAAAATGATGACAGATGACAGTAACATTAATGTTATAGAGAACAGAAGTTTGTTTATAATTTCATATTTTGATACAACTTGTTATGTAATGACTTTATTAGAATTTGAAACTTTGAATAAAAATAAACAATCATGAATTTATTTCTGTAGTTATATTTACATTTCATATTTAACAGAAGCTATTTGATCATTCTCTGACTAAAGCTTTTACATATACATACTTACAATGTTGATATATCAATAAATAATAATATTATTGAAAAAACTTTGAGAAATGAAAAAGAGAAAAGAGTTGATATTAAAAGTGGATGAAATGACAACATTAAGGGCTGAACTTTTTCATGGTCATTATTTTGCTTAAAATAATAAATTATCAACCTCCAGAAGAAGGTGTAATTGTAGCCTGCACATATCTCCTAAATCTGCCATTGGAAATGGAAAAGTTAAGAGAGGGTTAATTGAAAAGACGAGAATTTTTAAGAAAGTTTGAGAATAGTTATTAATAATAATAGTGAGTGAAATAGTTTATCAAATTCATGAAATTAAATAATTGAAAAGGAACAAGGAAATTTCAAGAGTAAAGAGTGAAATAGGAATGATGTAGGGATCTTAAAGGGAAGATTGTCAAGACTTTTAATAAGAATTACATACACTCAATTCTTACTACATCCACTTTCAGTGTCATTTTAAAAATGGCTGTTGGCTACAAAGCCAACAGACATTCTTAAAATGACAACTGGAAAATAAAATTTATGCAAATAAGCAAAGCAAATGTGTGTTAAAAGAGGAATGTATTTAATATCTTTAATATTTAGTATTAAAAGCTATATTAATTTTTGACTAATTTCTAATGTAAACTGATATTGTTTGAGAGTGAAATTTTTGAAGGTAGTATAGTTTTTCTTTTTGATAATTATTGTTAGAATAGTGTCCCTGAATTATAGGAATCTAAAAGCACTTGAAATAATAGTACGTGAACAAAAAATTAGTAACGAATATCTGACTTGGTATTAAAATTGATTTTGTGTTCAAGTTTTTCTAAATTATCATTGTATTTTGTAAATTGTTTTCATGTAGAATTAAGAATTCAGAATAAGACAAGGCAAGGATTCTAATTAAAAAGAAATATCAATTTGCTTGTTAAGTAAAAAGACAAACTTCATACACTAAGATAAAATTATTTCAAATAAAACATAATATAGTGAAATGCAACTTTGTGTGGTTTTAATTTCATTTTCGAGTACAGGTATACCTCGACTTACGTCGTTCCTGATTATACGTCGTTTGTCAAAAAAGTATATAGAAAAATAAAAGTCAAGTTTAAGTCATTTTATTCGACTTTATGTCTGTCTGCCACAAATATTGAAGTCGTAATATCACTAGAAAAATGTTTAAAGCACATAAAATCATATTATAATATATACATTTACAAGTATATACTGTATTTACAGTACATGCATTCATAAATTTAAATTACTTTTTTCTGTACTATATTAAAAACTAAAATTTATTTGTTTGTAAGCTTAAAATAGATCCTTATTAACCATATATTATTAAAAATGCATTAATAAATAAAATACAGAACAGCAATTGGTAATTTATGGTTTAGCCTAGTGGCAAGTAGATTCGGAGACAAGTAAATTCGACTTATGTCATTTTTCAACTTAAGTCGTTCTCCTGGAACCAATTACCGACGTAAGGCGAGGTATACCTGTACAAATTTTTTATTATATGACAAAGTTTATAAGTTATAAACAATGCTTAGAAACTAGTTTTATCTAAACATTTTCTTCAATTAAATGTAATTTTATTTTAGAACTATTCAATTCAACATTTTCCAGATATTTTTCTTAATTAATAAAACATTAAGAACATTGAAAATTGCTGGTTATTCATCATTTGATAAAAGTAATTCATTTAACAATTTTTAACATTAAAAATTATTTTATGAAAATTTTAGAAGTTATCTCATTTTAATATATTTTTGAAATTTAATATTAGTTTTTTTAGGGAACTTTTAAAAGGAGTAGTAATCATATGCTTGTAAAGCATATGATTGTAAAGCTTGTAAAGCATATGATTACAACCCCTTGTAAAGCATTACCTCTGTTAACAATTTGAATTAATTAATTAAATTTAGTTCAAATATAATGGTCCATGTATAGATAGTCATAAAATCAATATATATAATAATTGGCCAAAGTAACTTGAAACACTGTATACAAATATGATGACCAATGATAAATATTACTAAACATAAAGAATAACTATGAATTGCACATTTAACAATGAAATATTTATGGATCACAAAAGTTTCCAATAGACTTTATAAAGAAGAAAAACATATTTTTAAATAAGTTTAACAGATTTTTGAAGCCATTATTTTCATATTCAAAACTTAATAATATTAAAAAAATAGAGTGTGCTTATTATAATCACCTTAAGAATTGCTTATATTGATAAAAACTAATTGATAATATTAAGTAAGATTACAATTTGTGAAAATTCTGATTTTATTGATTCTGACATTAAAAGGACACACAAAAACAATCAACAGATAAAAACTAGATGTCCAAAAACAATTACTGATCTTAAATACTGTATTTTCTTCTAAATACAACTGATTTGAGAAAAAGTAAATTGAACTTGATATTAAACAAGTCTGCAGACAATCCAATAAAAGTGTCTTCTATTTTATCTTTCATGCTAGAGAAATTTAATAATACAACCAGTTTCAATATTTTATTATGGATAACCAAATGGCTGAGGCAGTTAAGATACCAGCAAATTGCTTTGAAAAACCTATAACTAAATTTGACCATAAGTAACCTCAGGAATTTTTCAAGAGCAATATACTCAGATATATCAAGCAGGACTGCTCAGAGCTTGTATGGGGTCCAGTGTAGAGTGAGTCCCTTTTGTATCTTAGCAAGCCCCTTCAATGTTTTCTTTTTAATAAATGATATATTTAGAATGTTTCTTTATTAATAAACATAAATCTTAAAAATTTTATTTTCTGTTATTAAAAATAACATTAATTTTATAGGAGTAAGAATCAAGGAACTTTTTTCAGGTCCAAAGAAAAATTCCTACCCTTCTTTCAATACTCCTGATATCAAGCACCAGTGCTTACTACCTACAATTGTCCTCATTACATGTTTAGCTGGACAGATAATGGCTACAGAAAAAAGCCCTCTTAGAGCCTTACAAGCAAAAAGACCCAAAAGTAGAAAAAAAAGTTTTTTAATTGTAAGTAAATCTGTCATTGTTATTTACTGTGTTCTTGGATGTCTTTAATTTTTATGAATTTTTTTTGTAAATATGTAAAATCAATCCAAATATTTTATTTTTAACATTTAAAGAAATCTTATTGAGAAATTTTTTTTAATAATGAAATATCTTACCCATTAATGCACCACCACCAAGAGTTGCCACACCAATCATCAAATAACGCTTTATTTTCTTATTTCTATTTCGTATTTTACTTTCATGATGTTCTTCTCTAAATAAATTAAATTACAAAATTAGTACATATAGAAAACATATAATACTAGAAATTCTCCCATCAAGCATGATGGAATACTTTTTATCAGAAAGTAGAGATTGGAGAATTGAGAAAAGTAAATATTTCGAGAAATTCAAGAAGAGTTGCTAATATTTCTACAAATTAAATAGTTTATACTTGAGCTTGATGTTGTGATGCTGTTTCTGCAGCCCTTTAAAAGCCATTCTTATTTGATGTTGCTCAAGTCAAACTTCACGGCCTTCAAGAGTCTCTATTGTTCTTATTCTTTTAAATCTAGAATTTACCTGACCAATTTTACTCTTACACTTTCCCCTAGGCATTTTTTTATCAACAAAATAGCAAGCTTTTTAATTCCACATTAATAAAACAAAGACGAATTATATCTACTGTACAGTATGTTAATTAGATGAGCAATAATACTTTCTAAATAATGGGCTTGCTAGATTGTTACTTCCAATTGGATGATAGAACATCACATGGTCTCTAGAAAAGATTTTTTTTTCATTTGTTATAGAAGATACAATATGGCTATCTTTTTTAAAGTTTAAATTTTAAATTTAATGAAGTTTAAAATATGCCATTTGCCAAAATGTTTAAAAATGAAACTCAAAGGAAATTCCCTCGTTGAACATGAACATCATGTGGTTACTGACATCACTGCAATGTATGTATGATCACCAATCCCAAATCGATAAAATGTTTATTCTACAGCTAATATTTCTGCAAAATAAGTAGCCTATACTTTCCATCAGAATATAAAATGAATAACCAAAATTTCATCTGAATTGGACAAAAATTGCAGAAGTTATAAGAAATTCACACATGCACACACACACAGATGATGGCTTTTATATTAGTAATTTTAAATACCATTGCAATTTATATTCATTTGTACCAAATTTAAGAAAATTACAAATAAATCTTGAAGACAGACAAAACTCCAAGATCAGAACAATATTTCAAAAAAAGAAATATATATATATGAATAATCATCTTCATTCTGTTTAATATTATTTAAATAAAAAAAAAGCAAATTAAAGCCAAAAAATTAAATTTTTATGATATTAGTTATTACTTAAATACATGGAAATACATTGAAAATTATATAAGAAATCTTTACTCTGTCTGTCCTTGAACATCATCAGATATCATTTCAACAACAGATTCTTCATAAATTTCAACTAATGGCTGCTGCACTCTCATCAACCAAGCCATGTGATGGATCAAGACTCGCATTCTTGCATCATATTCTCCTAAAATAAAAAATGTATACATTATAACTGCAATAATGTGGAAAATAAAGAAATAACTAAAAATATATATAATAACAGTTTGATCTTTTCTTCCATAATATTCTAAATTATTTAATTTCATTCTAAAATTAATTTAATAAAATTTATTTTTTAATAAATAAATGAGTTTATGTGAAGAAAAAACTTACACTATATATGGAATACTATTAATTTATGGAGTGGCATTTCCATATTAGTTACATTTGATATATTTTAAAACACAAGAAATTTTTTTGTATACTAATATTTATGAGACTTTCAACAACTTTGATAAAGTTGTAATCAGTTAACATAAGACAGATCCAAGTATAAAACAAAAAAATAGTAACCTTCATAGTCTCTAAATATTGTATAATATTCTTTCTTTAAATCATATGAAATTTAAAGAACTACTTAAAGACTGACCAATAAATTCAAATGATTTATTATCTATTTTAAAAAATTTTTATTTAAACATATTTGTTTGGGTATATATTCTTATAATTTCTTTTAAATGATTATTCAAATAAATTTCATTTAAAAAAAAAATGTTTGGATTTATATGAAAATATTACATAAAAACATATTTAAACATATCCATATCATTTAAAACTTCATATAAAGTAATTACACAGTTAATGACCATTTTATACAAAGTATAAACCTAGTCTGATCTTTTCTTATAGGATATCAGAAACATGCACATTTACATAAGAACAATATATGACCAGTATTTTTACAGATTTTAAAAATTGTAATTTTTTGCAAATTATTATTATGTACTGTACATATTCAGTGAGGAAATAATTTCTTCTAATAGTCTACAAAGAAAAGTCAGGAGAAGTTTGTGCTGCATTGGTTAGGAAGGGGTTGCAAAATATCAGGAGAGATTTGTGTAAAATGGCTGTCTATTATGTAACTTTATTATATCAGTTTGTTACTTTATAGGAAGTTTTAAACTTAAATTATATGATCAGCATTTTTATTTTTATTTGTATTGTTTTCTTTTTTTTATATAAGTAAATAAATTATTAATTTTCATTACCATAATAATTTATTGAAAACAATGCAAACTGTTTTATCTTTTTAAATTTCATTATGATTCACTAAGCAAGTTTTGATTTTATTCACTGAGATATGTTTCTTTGTCAGCAGATATATAATAATGATAAGAGTAATCTCTCAGAAAGAAACTAAATGTCAGCAACAACAAAACAGAATAGTATCTACATTTGCATAATTTTTATCTTTGTCTGCATCTCTAAATTTAACTGTTTACAAAGGTTAATTTGCTTATCTGGTTTGTACAATTATCAAATCTGTAATACCAGATGATTGTAATTAAAGTACCTATAATCAATGCCATCTAGAGAAATATTCAGTAGTCTACATGTAACCAAATTTGATATGGTAACATTTTAGGATATGCAGAAGACATTTGCTTAAAATACAATTTGTATCAAACTCACCACATGATAAGTTTATATCATTTGCACCTCCATAGAAAGATAAGTTGTTCGAGATTCCTTTCCCTCTAAGAACAAACTTGGAATAGTTTGAAAAAAAGATGCTGTCTAGGAGTTTGCATAACTAAAGTCAAAAGAGATGTACACCACACAGATAATAAAATGATGACAGAGTGATAAAACAGGAGTCATTAAGTAATTTTTTATGATTTAAATATGTTCTACCTACAACAATTCTTCAGACTGGAATGTATGTATACAGTAATAAAACACCTTGTAGAACAAACAAACTCCAGTAAACAATCATGGAAAAAAAGGACTAATATTTTTGATCCTGTCCATCAATCTTCTTCAGGTCAAAGGTTTTTGAATCGGAATGGTATTTGAATATTGTTGTGAACAATACATTTCGAGTATCACTGAATTTTTGAATCTGTTCCATTTTTCAAATGTATTTATATCCTATGCATGGCAGAGATTAATTTAAAATTGCAACCCAATGCAATTATGACAAACATTGAAGCATAATTATTCAGAGAATATTTCATAAAAAATACTTTTGAAAATAATTTAAGACATTTAGTGCATGCTATCAATTATTATTGTTTTTATTTTTATGCTATCAATGTCTCACATCAAATTTAAAACTAGGACATTGTGCAACTTTGTTGTATCATGATAGAATTGAAATAGAGCCAGAAAGAAAGAAGTGAACCTTGCACTTATTAGACATAGAAGAGTTGATCCTTGTACTTGCTGGCCATGGAAGACATGATCCTTGCACTTGCCAACATGGAAAGGCAATCCAAAAACAAAGCAATTTCCATCAATTGCTTTGTTCTTGGGTTTTATTCATTTTTGCACCCATTTTCCATTAGGCACTCACAATGCTGTTTTTATTTTTCACCCCAAAGTTTAAATTCTGTTAGGCATGCTCAGTTGCATCAGAGAGCACAGACATTGTCACTTTAACTCCTCTAATCAAAAATGAAGTCATGGATTCCTATTTTTTAAATTTAAATGGTCCCTTATTATATTTTAGATTCCTCAATGCAATTAATGGAAAATGACAAAAGTAAATGCTATAAGCTCATAGAAGTTCTAGCTACCATAGAACATTGCACAACAATGTTGCACAATTCATGCAGTATCACTTTGTCACATATGCTCGTGCTATGACCTTATATCTGAAAAATGAAATCATGGACCCCCAGTTTTTATTACATTTTTGGGTTCCTCATTGCAATTAATAGAAAATGGCAAAGTTTAATCAAAATCAATCAAACAGATTTTGAGAACAAACACAATTCTGTAAGCCACATAGAAGACATTTCTATGTGGTGTTCAAATGCATTTATAATTGAGGCAGCCAATTATAAATGCATTCAAAAAATGGAACATATTCAAAAATGCAATGACATTCAAAATGCAACATTCACAACCTTTGACCTAAGATTCGTGAAAAGGATCAAAAACATTAGTCCTTCTTTATGTGATTGTTTACTGAAGTTTTTTCTTTTTGATTGTACAAGGTGTTTTACTACTGTAAGATTTCAATAACTTTAAATCTAACTTTCACTCAAGTACTTTTGGTTAAGTTGATTTAACCTTTATCAGGATCAAATGAAATGAAAAAGAACAGAACATTAAATTTAAAATTTAATATTCTTCTTCTGACAATTTTGATACTTTTTTACAGTGTCTTCTGCTTGTTCTAAAATGTCACCATACTAAATTTAGTTGCATTTGGACTGCTAAATACTGTTGAATAGGGGTACTTTAATTACAATTACTTGGTACTTTAAATTGTTATCAACCTTGTTTAATAGTTCTGAAGAATTACTGACATTGAAAAGATGGTTGAAGCGGTTAAAGTGAATATCTACTCTTTACAGGACTCTCAGTTCAAATACAGATTCTTATAAATTTTCCATGGATGGTTGGGCAAAGTGTACCTAGATGAATTTATAACAGGCTTATTAATAAGTCCTCTTATTGCCTGCAGGGTAAAAGGAATGAAAATAATAATAACTATTATACATGAAAATTACAGATTAATAACTGATATTAGTTGTTTCAAATTCATATTCATAATTTTATGTACAGTCAATGCTTATATTCATATTTTATTTATTGTAAAAGTGTTTAGGTTATGTACGTTCATATAAAACTCAAAATAAGTTATTAAGATAAACAGTAAATTCTAAAATTGCATCTATTGCATTTTAAAGTTTTTAAATGATCAAAACATTTAACTCACATTTAACTTAAACTTAAGTTTAATCAATTTTGTAAATTTGAATTACATTCTAAATTTTAAAATATTGTTCATGAGTCATGAAACTAATATTCAAAAATAAGACACAAATGTATGTAGTGATGACCCTGAAGTTAGGCTGTGAATCTGTCTGAAAACATTTGTCTTACTATGAAATATATTTGCTGTAAGAATAAATAATGATCAAGACATCCTTTAAGTAATTTATTTAATATTTTATNTATATAATAATTGGCCAAAGTAACTTGAAACACTGTATACAAATATGATGACCAATGATAAATATTACTAAACATAAAGAATAACTATGAATTGCACATTTAACAATGAAATATTTATGGATCACAAAAGTTTCCAATAGACTTTATAAAGAAGAAAAACATATTTTTAAATAAGTTTAACAGATTTTTGAAGCCATTATTTTCATATTCAAAACTTAATAATATTAAAAAAATAGAGTGTGCTTATTATAATCACCTTAAGAATTGCTTATATTGATAAAAACTAATTGATAATATTAAGTAAGATTACAATTTGTGAAAATTCTGATTTTATTGATTCTGACATTAAAAGGACACACAAAAACAATCAACAGATAAAAACTAGATGTCCAAAAACAATTACTGATCTTAAATACTGTATTTTCTTCTAAATACAACTGATTTGAGAAAAAGTAAATTGAACTTGATATTAAACAAGTCTGCAGACAATCCAATAAAAGTGTCTTCTATTTTATCTTTCATGCTAGAGAAATTTAATAATACAACCAGTTTCAATATTTTATTATGGATAACCAAATGGCTGAGGCAGTTAAGATACCAGCAAATTGCTTTGAAAAACCTATAACTAAATTTGACCATAAGTAACCTCAGGAATTTTTCAAGAGCAATATACTCAGATATATCAAGCAGGACTGCTCAGAGCTTGTATGGGGTCCAGTGTAGAGTGAGTCCCTTTTGTATCTTAGCAAGCCCCTTCAATGTTTTCTTTTTAATAAATGATATATTTAGAATGTTTCTTTATTAATAAACATAAATCTTAAAAATTTTATTTTCTGTTATTAAAAATAACATTAATTTTATAGGAGTAAGAATCAAGGAACTTTTTTCAGGTCCAAAGAAAAATTCCTACCCTTCTTTCAATACTCCTGATATCAAGCACCAGTGCTTACTACCTACAATTGTCCTCATTACATGTTTAGCTGGACAGATAATGGCTACAGAAAAAAGCCCTCTTAGAGCCTTACAAGCAAAAAGACCCAAAAGTAGAAAAAAAAGTTTTTTAATTGTAAGTAAATCTGTCATTGTTATTTACTGTGTTCTTGGATGTCTTTAATTTTTATGAATTTTTTTTGTAAATATGTAAAATCAATCCAAATATTTTATTTTTAACATTTAAAGAAATCTTATTGAGAAATTTTTTTTAATAATGAAATATCTTACCCATTAATGCACCACCACCAAGAGTTGCCACACCAATCATCAAATAACGCTTTATTTTCTTATTTCTATTTCGTATTTTACTTTCATGATGTTCTTCTCTAAATAAATTAAATTACAAAATTAGTACATATAGAAAACATATAATACTAGAAATTCTCCCATCAAGCATGATGGAATACTTTTTATCAGAAAGTAGAGATTGGAGAATTGAGAAAAGTAAATATTTCGAGAAATTCAAGAAGAGTTGCTAATATTTCTACAAATTAAATAGTTTATACTTGAGCTTGATGTTGTGATGCTGTTTCTGCAGCCCTTTAAAAGCCATTCTTATTTGATGTTGCTCAAGTCAAACTTCACGGCCTTCAAGAGTCTCTATTGTTCTTATTCTTTTAAATCTAGAATTTACCTGACCAATTTTACTCTTACACTTTCCCCTAGGCATTTTTTTATCAACAAAATAGCAAGCTTTTTAATTCCACATTAATAAAACAAAGACGAATTATATCTACTGTACAGTATGTTAATTAGATGAGCAATAATACTTTCTAAATAATGGGCTTGCTAGATTGTTACTTCCAATTGGATGATAGAACATCACATGGTCTCTAGAAAAGATTTTTTTTTCATTTGTTATAGAAGATACAATATGGCTATCTTTTTTAAAGTTTAAATTTTAAATTTAATGAAGTTTAAAATATGCCATTTGCCAAAATGTTTAAAAATGAAACTCAAAGGAAATTCCCTCGTTGAACATGAACATCATGTGGTTACTGACATCACTGCAATGTATGTATGATCACCAATCCCAAATCGATAAAATGTTTATTCTACAGCTAATATTTCTGCAAAATAAGTAGCCTATACTTTCCATCAGAATATAAAATGAATAACCAAAATTTCATCTGAATTGGACAAAAATTGCAGAAGTTATAAGAAATTCACACATGCACACACACACAGATGATGGCTTTTATATTAGTAATTTTAAATACCATTGCAATTTATATTCATTTGTACCAAATTTAAGAAAATTACAAATAAATCTTGAAGACAGACAAAACTCCAAGATCAGAACAATATTTCAAAAAAAGAAATATATATATATGAATAATCATCTTCATTCTGTTTAATATTATTTAAATAAAAAAAAAGCAAATTAAAGCCAAAAAATTAAATTTTTATGATATTAGTTATTACTTAAATACATGGAAATACATTGAAAATTATATAAGAAATCTTTACTCTGTCTGTCCTTGAACATCATCAGATATCATTTCAACAACAGATTCTTCATAAATTTCAACTAATGGCTGCTGCACTCTCATCAACCAAGCCATGTGATGGATCAAGACTCGCATTCTTGCATCATATTCTCCTAAAATAAAAAATGTATACATTATAACTGCAATAATGTGGAAAATAAAGAAATAACTAAAAATATATATAATAACAGTTTGATCTTTTCTTCCATAATATTCTAAATTATTTAATTTCATTCTAAAATTAATTTAATTATAATATTAATATAAATTATAGTCTAATTCTCTATCCTTAAACAAAATTACTAAGTTTCACTAAAGTTTAAGTTTAAAAGTCTAAAAAGTTCAGCATTTAGACATGTAAAAAGCTAAAAGTAATTATAAATTATTTTGCATATTAAATAGCAAAAATTAGTTTAAAAATTAATACAATTTATTAACTCAGAACAGTACTTGGTATAAATTGTACAAAAATTTCTAAAGCAAAAAATAACAAATACAGTGGAACCTCACTTAATGAACATCTCACATAATGAATAATTTGCATAATGAGCAAAACAAATTGTAAAAAATTTACTCACTTATGTTTTGCATAACGAGTGACAAGAGGAGGGGAATTCCCAGATTGTGCACATGCACCATCAGTCTGTGTTTAGCACTCGCTCCGCTAGCATCTTAGAGTCTCTTGTGATCACACATATTATGTATAAACATCAATAAGCATAGCCTGTTATATAATAAACATGTCAAACAATATGACAAATTCTTGGGCTATGTAAAGGCTATAATTAATTAAATAATTTGACTAGAGGTAGGCAGTTATTATGCCATCTCGTATTAAATTTAATGACCAATTCCAAATTAAATTTTAGAAATGTCTAAATTAAAAATTAATTATTTATAATTATTAAATTTAATACAAGATGGTAGCATAACTGCCTACCTCTAGTCAAATTAATTAATTTCTAATATTTAATTATAGTCTTTACATAGCCCAAGAATTTGGCATATCATTTGGCATGTTTATCAGACATGTTATCTGTGATTATTTTTGTTTTCTGCAAATCGAATTTGCATTACAGATTGGTTCCATGTTGGTTCATTCTGTGTTAGAAGAAAAGATGATGATGATTCATGCTTCTTAACAATGTATATTGTATAATTTTCTTTGAATAAACATTATACATAAAATATTTGAGTATTTTTTTCGGCATGGAATGCATTATCATATTTTACATTAATTTATATGGAAAAAATTGTTTCACTTGAGTGTTTTGCATTATGAGTAATATTCTGGAACGAATTATGCACGTTAAGCAAGATTCCACTATATAAAATTAAATTTAATAATACAAAATGTATCAATAAAACATTAAAGAAAGATTTTAAATTTAAAAATAGTATTAAAAATTTTAAATATGAGATAATAATAAAATTGGAAGCATCACTATGATATTTTCTTAATTATAAAATAATTTTCTAACATACCTATTCTTATTCCTTGGTAGCAATATAAAATATAATTTTTAAAATTAATTTAATAAAATTTATTTTTTAATAAATAAATGAGTTTATGTGAAGAAAAAACTTACACTATATATGGAATACTATTAATTTATGGAGTGGCATTTCCATATTAGTTACATTTGATATATTTTAAAACACAAGAAATTTTTTTGTATACTAATATTTATGAGACTTTCAACAACTTTGATAAAGTTGTAATCAGTTAACATAAGACAGATCCAAGTATAAAACAAAAAAATAGTAACCTTCATAGTCTCTAAATATTGTATAATATTCTTTCTTTAAATCATATGAAATTTAAAGAACTACTTAAAGACTGACCAATAAATTCAAATGATTTATTATCTATTTTAAAAAATTTTTATTTAAACATATTTGTTTGGGTATATATTCTTATAATTTCTTTTAAATGATTATTCAAATAAATTTCATTTAAAAAAAAAATGTTTGGATTTATATGAAAATATTACATAAAAACATATTTAAACATATCCATATCATTTAAAACTTCATATAAAGTAATTACACAGTTAATGACCATTTTATACAAAGTATAAACCTAGTCTGATCTTTTCTTATAGGATATCAGAAACATGCACATTTACATAAGAACAATATATGACCAGTATTTTTACAGATTTTAAAAATTGTAATTTTTTGCAAATTATTATTATGTACTGTACATATTCAGTGAGGAAATAATTTCTTCTAATAGTCTACAAAGAAAAGTCAGGAGAAGTTTGTGCTGCATTGGTTAGGAAGGGGTTGCAAAATATCAGGAGAGATTTGTGTAAAATGGCTGTCTATTATGTAACTTTATTATATCAGTTTGTTACTTTATAGGAAGTTTTAAACTTAAATTATATGATCAGCATTTTTATTTTTATTTGTATTGTTTTCTTTTTTTTATATAAGTAAATAAATTATTAATTTTCATTACCATAATAATTTATTGAAAACAATGCAAACTGTTTTATCTTTTTAAATTTCATTATGATTCACTAAGCAAGTTTTGATTTTATTCACTGAGATATGTTTCTTTGTCAGCAGATATATAATAATGATAAGAGTAATCTCTCAGAAAGAAACTAAATGTCAGCAACAACAAAACAGAATAGTATCTACATTTGCATAATTTTTATCTTTGTCTGCATCTCTAAATTTAACTGTTTACAAAGGTTAATTTGCTTATCTGGTTTGTACAATTATCAAATCTGTAATACCAGATGATTGTAATTAAAGTACCTATAATCAATGCCATCTAGAGAAATATTCAGTAGTCTACATGTAACCAAATTTGATATGGTAACATTTTAGGATATGCAGAAGACATTTGCTTAAAATACAATTTGTATCAAACTCACCACATGATAAGTTTATATCATTTGCACCTCCATAGAAAGATAAGTTGTTTGAGATTCCTTTCCCTCTAAGAACAAACTTGGAATAGTTTGAAAAAAAGATGCTGTCTAGGAGTTTGCATAACTAAAGTCAAAAGAGATGTACACCACACAGATAATAAAATGATGACAGAGTGATAAAACAGGAGTCATTAAGTAATTTTTTATGATTTAAATATGTTCTACCTACAACAATTCTTCAGACTGGAATGTATGTATACAGTAATAAAACACCTTGTAGAACAAACAAACTCCAGTAAACAATCATGGAAAAAAAGGACTAATATTTTTGATCCTGTCCATCAATCTTCTTCAGGTCAAAGGTTTTTGAATCGGAATGGTATTTGAATATTGTTGTGAACAATACATTTCGAGTATCACTGAATTTTTGAATCTGTTCCATTTTTCAAATGTATTTATATCCTATGCATGGCAGAGATTAATTTAAAATTGCAACCCAATGCAATTATGACAAACATTGAAGCATAATTATTCAGAGAATATTTCATAAAAAATACTTTTGAAAATAATTTAAGACATTTAGTGCATGCTATCAATTATTATTGTTTTTATTTTTATGCTATCAATGTCTCACATCAAATTTAAAACTAGGACATTGTGCAACTTTGTTGTATCATGATAGAATTGAAATAGAGCCAGAAAGAAAGAAGTGAACCTTGCACTTATTAGACATAGAAGAGTTGATCCTTGTACTTGCTGGCCATGGAAGACATGATCCTTGCACTTGCCAACATGGAAAGGCAATCCAAAAACAAAGCAATTTCCATCAATTGCTTTGTTCTTGGGTTTTATTCATTTTTGCACCCATTTTCCATTAGGCACTCACAATACTGTTTTTATTTTTCACCCCAAAGTTTAAATTCTGTTAGGCATGCTCAGTTGCATCAGAGAGCACAGACATTGTCACTTTAACTCCTCTAATCAAAAATGAAGTCATGGATTCCTATTTTTTAAATTTAAATGGTCCCTTATTATATTTTAGATTCCTCAATGCAATTAATGGAAAATGACAAAAGTAAATGCTATAAGCTCATAGAAGTTCTAGCTACCATAGAACATTGCACAACAATGTTGCACAATTCATGCAGTATCACTTTGTCACATATGCTCGTGCTATGACCTTATATCTGAAAAATGAAATCATGGACCCCCAGTTTTTATTACATTTTTGGGTTCCTCATTGCAATTAATAGAAAATGGCAAAGTTTAATCAAAATCAATCAAACAGATTTTGAGAACAAACACAATTCTGTAAGCCACATAGAAGACATTTCTATGTGGTGTTCAAATGCATTTATAATTGAGGCAGCCAATTATAAATGCATTCAAAAAATGGAACATATTCAAAAATGCAATGACATTCAAAATGCAACATTCACAACCTTTGACCTAAGAAGATTCGTGAAAAGGATCAAAAACATTAGTCCTTCTTTATGTGATTGTTTACTGAAGTTTTTTCTTTTTGATTGTACAAGGTGTTTTACTACTGTAAGATTTCAATAACTTTAAATCTAACTTTCACTCAAGTACTTTTGGTTAAGTTGATTTAACCTTTATCAGGATCAAATGAAATGAAAAAGAACAGAACATTAAATTTAAAATTTAATATTCTTCTTCTGACAATTTTGATACTTTTTTACAGTGTCTTCTGCTTGTTCTAAAATGTCACCATACTAAATTTAGTTGCATTTGGACTGCTAAATACTGTTGAATAGGGGTACTTTAATTACAATTACTTGGTACTTTAAATTGTTATCAACCTTGTTTAATAGTTCTGAAGAATTACTGACATTGGCAAGATGGTTGAAGCGGTTAAAGTGAATATCTACTCTTTACAGGACTCTCAGTTCAAATACAGATTCTTATAAATTTTCCATGGATGGTTGGGCAAAGTGTACCTAGATGAATTTATAACAGGCTTATTAATAAGTCCTCTTATTGCCTGCAGGGTAAAAGGAATGAAAATAATAATAACTATTATACATGAAAATTACAGATTAATAACTGATATTAGTTGTTTCAAATTCATATTCATAATTTTATGTACAGTCAATGCTTATATTCATATTTTATTTATTGTAAAAGTGTTTAGGTTATGTACGTTCATATAAAACTCAAAATAAGTTATTAAGATAAACAGTAAATTCTAAAATTGCATCTATTGCATTTTAAAGTTTTTAAATGATCAAAACATTTAACTCACATTTAACTTAAACTTAAGTTTAATCAATTTTGTAAATTTGAATTACATTCTAAATTTTAAAATATTGTTCATGAGTCATGAAACTAATATTCAAAAATAAGACACAAATGTATGTAGTGATGACCCTGAAGTTAGGCTGTGAATCTGTCTGAAAACATTTGTCTTACTATGAAATATATTTGCTGTAAGAATAAATAATGATCAAGACATCCTTTAAGTAATTTATTTAATATTTTATTTAAAATTGATTTTGATATAAAGTAACTAATAGAGAAAATATTTTAATAAAAAATTCAACATTATTTTGAAAATCTTTAAATTTATATTTAAACAAATTCTCTCTGCAATCTGAAATAAGATAAACTTTTACATAATACTTTTAATATTAAATACTTAATATATACATAATACTTTTAATATTAGGATACTGATTCTCATATTAATATATTTTCTTCAGAAGAATTAATTAAAATATATTTCAAAATAAGAATGTTTGAATTTGAATTTCATACTTTAACAATTTCTTTATTCTAATGCATGAATGTTTGAAATTATGAAATAAATATCCCAAAAATATCTTAAAATCTTACTCATCTTGATTTTTTAAAAATGTAATTTAATTTATTTTATTCTGGTTGATTTTATCTTAGTCAATTTTAAATATTTAATATTATTTTACTCAAATACTAAACTTTTATAATAATTTAATTAAAAGCTTAAAATTTAAAATAAATCAATCTATGTAAGATTCAATTTATTTCTTTTTACCTTCTTCTACAGCAAATAATATTGAATCTTCTACGATTTGAAGACAATTTCCATGAAGTTCATCTCTTAATACCTGTATTAAAGGATCAACATCACCACTTTCACCTGACATGAATGCGTGCATGCCTGACCACACCTATCAAATGTTTAAAAATACATGAAATTTTCATTTTAAATAAAAGTTTTCTAGATTTTAAAATAGATTCGAATTTCAGTAAATATTTTATTAATTAGCTGCTAAGTCTTCTTTTAATTAATATTTTTCTCATTAACATTACTTGATATTATTTTTCTTATTAACATTTCCACATTATTACAAAAATTCTAAAATATATATATAATAATAATAATAATAATTAAGATTATTATTAATCATCCAACCGTATAAATATTAAGTTTTTTTTACTATAACTATAATTTTCTTAAGTTAGAATTTCAAAAAACTTATTCATAAACATTAAAAATATTTGTGTAAGGGTTTGGATATGTTTTATAGTGAAAGTACAATGAAACAAAGATATTTCTGTATAATCCACTGAGGATGAAGAGAACATGTTTGGAACTGTTTTAGTTCCAAAGATATATAATTTAATTCCAAAAATAATAACTTCTATAAAATTAATTAATGTCGTACTTATTTATTTATTATATAGAATATAACTTGGGGTTGAATGATGACAAGTATTCAATACTATATCACTGTAAATCAGATGGTTTTTCAAATTCAAATAAAGACAATCCCAAATTTTCAGACATAATTCATTCCTAATTTTCACAAATGATTTTGGTATGAAACCAAAACCAGTGAAAAGATTAATATTGTTTGTTTGTTAACTGAAAATGTACAAAAATCCAAATTTGGTATATAAAAGTGCTCTAGGGGTATCAAAGTATTATGTATAAAGGAGTTGTTTAAAAGTTGAATGCCTGAAAGTTGAAAATTATATACTGGTCTATGTATTTTTATACAAAAAAAAAAAAAATTAATTTCTGTACAATGTTATATATTTTAGAATTTTTTGTTTTTTCTTTTGTTGAACTGAATAGTAATTCTTATTATTAAAAAAAATTTGTAAGGCCTTATAATAAAATAAACCTTGTTTCAAATTTTATAATTTTAGCTAGTTATTAATCAAATATACAATAAAGAAAAGAAAATTTATCATTGAACAAAAAAAAAATTTCCAAACATTTTAATATCTTCTTTTTATGCTAATAAAGATATAAAAGAATATATTTTTCTCTTCTATAACAAAAAGCTCAATACAGTCTATAATAAAATTTTTTGAGATTAAAAAATTAAGAAATTTATGAAAAATCTTTAGGTTTTCAGTTAGGAGCTTAAGTACCATAACAATTTACAATATCTTATAATGATTTAAATTATCATTTTTGAGATACAAAAATAACTAACCTGGGAAGGTAAATTTAATCGGCGAATTAGTTGTCTTAGACATCTTTCTCGAAACGTTCTAGGAAATAAACAATAATTTAATCATTTTAATATCCGAATATATGTAAAGGTGCATCTTCAATATGAAATACTTTAAATTTTTCAAACCTGTCCCATTCATCCGAAAATAAATTATGGAGAGATATTGCACAGAGGGCACAGTATGAATAAAGACCTGCATCACTAAGTACTATTGTAATTGGTTTAAAGAAAGTTTGAAGAGATGATTCTATTAAAATAAATAAATTTTATAAATACAGTTAAAATAATTTTTGTATATAAATGCATTTTATGTTTGTACACAAAATTCATATAATACAAGTAACAACCTTTGACCTAAGAAGATTCGTGAAAAGGATCAAAAACATTAGTCCTTCTTTATGTGATTGTTTACTGAAGTTTTTTCTTTTTGATTGTACAAGGTGTTTTACTACTGTAAAATTTCAATAACTTTAAATCTAACTTTCACTCAAGTACTTTTGGTTAAGTTGATTTAACCTTTATCAGGATCAAATGAAATGAAAAAGAACAGAACATTAAATTTAAAATTTAATATTCTTCTTCTGACAATTTTGATACTTTTTACAGTGTCTTCTGCTTGTTCTAAAATGTCACCATACTAAATTTAGTTGCATTTGGACTGCTAAATACTGTTGAATAGGGGTACTTTAATTACAATTACTTGGTACTTTAAATTGTTATCAACATTGTTTAATAGTTCTGAAGAATTACTGACATTGGCAAGATGGTTGAAGCGGTTAAAGTGAATATCTACTCTTTACAGGACTCTCAGTTCAAATACAGATTCTTATAAATTTTCCATGGATGGTTGGGCAAAGTGTACCTAGATGAATTTATAACAGGCTTATTAATAAGTCCTCTTATTGCCTGCAGGGTAAAAGGAATGAAAATAATAATAACTATTATACATGAAAATTACAGATTAATAACTGATATTAGTTGTTTCAAATTCATATTCATAATTTTATGTACAGTCAATGCTTATATTCATATTTTATTTATTGTAAAAGTGTTTAGGTTATGTACGTTCATATAAAACTCAAAATAAGTTATTAAGATAAACAGTAAATTCTAAAATTGCATCTATTGNTTTTTTTTTATTGTAACATGATAAAGATAACTTTTATCATTAAAAGAAGCTATGAAGTATCATAATCAGTGTCAGTCAACACATGTAAAGTTCTTCGTAGATATTATTTCAAAGTATTAAATAATTTAATAAGTTACAAGTAATAACTTGAAGATATGCAACTTATTTCTAAGTCCAAATAGATTTTATTGATTAAGATAAGATTAGAATTATAAAAATGTTTACATTGTAAAATACAAATATTTAGTTTAATGCCATACAAATCTGTCATTTAAGCGACGAGTCAAAAAGAACAAACAGTTTCTTAAAGATCAAGATATTCGAAAGACATACTTTTGTTTGTTGATGTTTTTTCCATAATCTTTCCATTTATGACAGCTGTCGATGCCATCTCGTGTCTGATCAAATTTAAGAGTGCACTCTGGTGGTTCTATTATTTGAGTGATAAAATATTTCATTCTCTATTTTATGTAAAATTTAAATTTACAGTATTTTATCATAAACTCAATAAAATCTTCTTAAAGTAATTAAATTTTTATTATTTATTTCTACTTTGAGCATATCTTTCAAAAATCTTAAAATAAAGATAATTTACTTGCAATATCCTGAGAATAATAAATATAATTTTCTCAATTCTTTGTGCAAACATAAGTAATATTCATCTTTTTTGAGAAATTATATGGGTTATATAAATCTGCATTATGGTAAATTATCTTTGTATTATTCTAAAATGTTACTATTATTTTTTAATTGGCATTATGTTTTAAAAGAATCTAATTCCAATCATGTTAAACAGTAAATAATTATATTATTTTGTTATATTTTTTGCTGAAACTGTTAACTCATGCTGTCTAGTATTTGAACATTAACTTACATTTAAATTGCTAAGATTCAGCTTTGAAGAAAAGTCAGGATCTTAATAAAATACAAATATTTTTGGAATATTATAAATTCTATTTTCAGACAATATTAAAAAGTTTATTTCTTCGATTTCCTTAACATTTACAATTTTCTGCTTAGAGCCAAATAAATATCTTTTACAACCCCAGTACTTTTAGGTCTTTCGACTCAGATAACACTACATTCTTTCAGCAGAATATACACTAATGATGATGGACTGCAAGATTCAAAAACACTTAAAATTATGAATAATATTCATTTGGTTTCAAAGAGTAAATGCTAAAATGTTTATAAAAGTAAACTATTTACTATAATATTAATATGAAACCTAAACTATTCCAAAAATGTTCATATAACAAATAAATACTTTCTTACTGGAACCACACTATAAGTATAAGTAAAAACAAAACCTTTAAACAATCCAGCAATTTTATGTAATTTTGAATTCTTCATTTGATTCAAAATGATAACTGAAGATAATCGCTTAAAGCATTCAAAAGCATTTTTAAGATATTAAAAACGATTTGCTGGATTGTTTAAAGGTTTTGTTCATATAACTTTAAAATTTTTGATTTTATAAAAAAAAAAACTATTTTGTGAGGCAATAAAATTTTTGTGTTTATAATATGAATTTAAATAAATAAAATGAGTCCATAAAAATAAATAAGAACAGTAACAGTCAGAGAATATTAATTAGAAAATTTGGTATATTATTATACAATATGAAAATATGAAAATCATATTTTCATATTGTATAATAATATATCATTTGTATCAATGAAATCTTTGAAGTACATTTTTAAACACAAGTATAAAATTTTTATTACAGAAAACAATAATTAATATATTTAAAAAATAAAAAACAGTTGAAACAAACATTAAGAATTTAATGACATTTACTATACCTCTAATCCTATGATCCTGTATTAACTGTAAAAAATTTAATAAAAATATTTATATACATATTAGATCACATTATTTAAACTAAATTAAACTATATAATGAATCCATATATTAAAAAATTATTATAGTAATAGAAATAGTTATTATTTATTATGCTAACCATCTACTTTAAATATCTATTTACCATTCTATTGCTACACAAAGTATCGGATAAGGCACAACTCAAGTACTGTACCTCGAATCGCTGGAGATATCTATTTACCATTCAAAAAATTTTTAGTTATTAATAAATATGTCTAATATCATCTAATTATCATCATAAATTACTAACAAGTGTGCAAAATGCAATTCATCATTGTTACACTCTATTTAACTCATATTGACAATCAAGAATAAACTATGCATTCTGATTCTATTTGTTACTAAGTAAATACATTATAGACTAATAGTGCAACTTCAACCAAAATTTTTTCAGGCAGAATAACAATACTTAGACAGTCTATTAATTTTCTATAGAGAGAATTGATGGAAAACAGTAAGAATGAATAAATCTAACTGGAATGTAAAACTGTCAGTAGCATGAATATAAAAATCTATAGACATTGAATATAGACAGGTAACCTATCAAAATGACAACTATTAAATCTAACATAAAAAAGAATTATAAAATATTCCCACTTCAGTAGAATCTTCCTTTTCTTTCTGAGGTTCCAAAAATGAGAGGATTTTTTTTTTTATTGTAACATGATAAAGATAACTTTTATCATTAAAAGAAGCTATGAAGTATCATAATCAGTGTCAGTCAACACATGTAAAGTTCTTCGTAGATATTATTTCAAAGTATTAAATAATTTAATAAGTTACAAGTAATAACTTGAAGATATGCAACTTATTTCTAAGTCCAAATAGATTTTATTGATTAAGATAAGATTAGAATTATAAAAATGTTTACATTGTAAAATACAAATATTTAGTTTAATGCCATACAAATCTGTCATTTAAGCGACGAGTCAAAAAGAACAAACAGTTTCTTAAAGATCAAGATATTCGAAAGACATACTTTTGTTTGTTGATGTTTTTTCCATAATCTTTCCATTTATGACAGCTGTCGATGCCATCTCGTGTCTGATCAAATTTAAGAGTGCACTCTGGTGGTTGTTAATGGTGATTATATTTTTTCAATATTTTTTTGTTTTGTTATTAATTTTTATTTATTTTTTGAGAGTTTAAATTTTATAAAAATAGTAAAATTTTGAATACATATAGAAATGCCTATATTTTAAAAAAATATTCGTTAAAAATTATTTTAATAAAAGTACTGGAAACAGCAATATTATATAAGATAAAATGACTTTTTTCCTTCATTGAGATTATTTACCGCGATGCACTCTTCTTATAATAAAAAAATTATCGGATTTTAATGCACAAATTTATTTAGTAACGTGCGCTGTTTTTATATCATAAGAAAGCATTTGTCAAATGGCCACGGTTAGAGCTGGTGCTAGGATTCTTGGCGCTCTAATTCAAGAATTTACTGTATATGACGCCCTAGAATTGTCATTATTAAAATGTTTAGCATTAATTAATTATTTTTAACTGTAATTAAAAATAGGCATGATTTAAATAAGCAAAACATAAATAAAAAGACAGCTTAGTGAAAAGTAAATTCTTATTTTGTGTCCGAGATGCCCTGTCATTGGCACTCTTGTCATCAAGTGCCCCTCTGCCTTGCATATGCTGCTTAGTTCGTTCCTCCGTGAACACGCTAAAATACATTAGCTTTACACCAGATGGTCGAGGCAGTTAAGACGTTTGTCTACTGCTCTGAGACATTCGGGACCGAATCCGGGCGGTCGAAAAATCCCAGAAATATTTTCTATGTGATCTTCATCGAACCGTCTCTCAACGGCCACCCCATTGTGGGTTTGGTCGAACCGACAACGAGTACAATTAATAATTTTAATATATTTTTAAATGTTATTTAAAAAATGCTTTTATTGGTCATCTTATAGATATTTCAACCTGGGGAAAAGTGCAGTGTTTAAAAAAAATCCCGACTTAAAGTTAACAAGTTTAATACTCGAATTTCTCAAAATTTTATATGTCCGTAAATTTCCTATTATCGAGCTGTTTCTCAACAATCTGTTTACAGAATGATTACAAAATTGTATAGGTTTATGAATCTTTTGAATCTTTTGTCAAAGCGCCTCTTGCGTCCCAATCAGAATGCCAGTAACGTGCTGTATCGATAAAAGGATGTTGACGTGAGGTCATAATCAGGGTTGTGTTGGGCCAGAGTAACGTTGCGGCACTTCTCTTTTTTTTTGTAACGATTTTATCATAAGAAACAAAATACCAAATTTTTTCTAAATAAAGAACTGATTTGAATTATTTTGGTTATATATTCAAAATGTCCTACAGTGAAAATTGAAGATGTAATAAAGGTGTTTTTTAATTACAGTGACCAAAAGTTCCGATTTCTTGCGTATTTTATGTTATTATTATTTTTCTTTTGTTCGTTACTGCGAGCGTTCCGGTACTTCTATTTTTAGCAAAACACCACTAATTATAATGGCGTGTTGTGCTTGGTTGGTCCTTGACACTGGGGATCAGGGCTTAAGCTCTATTAGTCCCTATGTAGATCCGTCCTTGTACACAATACATGTATGTTGATTGGGTACCGCAAGCTTTCGATACAACCTGGCCGTGTTAAATGCTTCGAATGACGTCATGCGCGCGCACTTGTTTGCCGTGGCAAACCTCCATACGAGCAAGCGATCGAGTTCCCGCAAGCATCGCACTGACTTAAAACGGCTAGCCGATAGTTGCCAATGTAAATGCTAACACAACTGATAAAAGAGTTTACACGTTAGAATAAATTATTATTGCCATATTTGTCGTCGTATAAAAAGTATATTGACAGTTAATAGTCTCTTAAGCATGCGGCGCATGTTAAGCAAGCCCAGAGAATTCGCCCTGGTATCATGGATCCGGAAATGTTTCGTTTAAGTCGACATCGACCTATCGGAATGTTCGGTCTGGGACCCAAAGAACTTATAAAAATCGCGCGAAAAAAGGACGTGACTCTCTCGGTTCTCTGTTCCTTGGTTCGTAGTTCTTTGATCCTGAAGAGTGGTGCTTTACGGAGAGACCATCGGAAGGTTTTCCGTCAACCTGGGAATAACTTTCGCCCTCATGTCTCATCCTACTCTCCGAGGTTCACCTTTTCTCCAGAGACTTTCTCCCGAAGCTGTGCCGCACTCCCCGGAGCAGTCGATCGCAACGTCCGTCATCGAGGGATCGAAGGAGGAACTTCATACTGCATTCTGAACATCGAACTGTTGCGTGAACTTTTGACTTGTTCCCTGAGTGGTGCTTCGCCGAAAATTTGCGGAAACGTTGTAAGAAACTTTTTGTTATATAGTAAACGGGGTTAAATGATGGAGAACCTGTCATTCAGTCGGCAAACCTCACATATGTTTGCAAGAGTCTCGTACTTAATTGCAGCAAATGATCGCATTAGGATACATTAATATCTTACTGGATTGTTTTTTAATTTCGAAACAAAATATTTTCGGCAGGATGCTGATATATATAAGGAATTCATTCCCGAAGTTTTACCACATATTTTTGAAACTATTTTACAGGCAACAAGCATTTCAACTTTTTAATTAAACTAGAAATATTTTGAAAACATCAATAAATTTGTTCTTTATTTTATTCCATTTGTGGGGAGACTAAAAATATTATACGAAGTTTGAAGTAATATGAAATGCATTCACAGGAGCATAAATTAAAATTAGAATTGGGCGAATAACACTTTTCTCCAATTCGAATTTTAACCAGATCTTGAATATTCCAAACCCAGAACCTTATTTCGTTAATTATTTATTTAATATTTACAAAAATCAATTTACATCGTCTGTTAGTTGACAGTTTCTTCTACCTATACCATAACAACAAGACGGTGGTAGGTCATCATATTTATAAATACGAGTCCAATCAGTGTAATTACTNTTGAATATTCCAAACCCAGAACCTTATTTCGTTAATTATTTATTTAATATTTACAATATTACTTAATTTGTTTTATTTATTTCAATACATTAATCAAGTAAAACAAAAAGTATTTAAAAAATCCAGCAACGAGTTGCGTGACTTTCCTAGCAAAATACACTAACGTAAGACATTAACACAAAATTAAAATTGTCTATGGAGCCATCTGTTATAAGATTTTGTTGGTTGAAAAAAACACGAGAAGAAATTCCGTGGATGTGTGTTTGTGTTTAATGTCTCAGGATGAGGTAATGATTAAGAAGCGAAATTTGGCATGTAAAGCTTGTGTTTAAAAGCTAGTGCTATTAAATTTTGATCGTTATAGGTCGATGAAGTGGGGAAAGAAAGGGTCACGTGTCATATCTCGAATGGAATCGAACTTAAATTAATGAAGATTTTACTCGTTATTAGTATTTACAATTTTATTTTATAAAACTCGATCTCTGCTCTCAAAATTAAGCATTTTGCCATTTTATAATAATTAATAATATAAAAGTTACTTTTTAAAAAATTCCACGACAGATGGCGTCACAGACAATTTCAATTTTGTTCTGGTGTCTTACTTGTTAGTACTCGCCGAAAAAGTTGCTGAATTTTTATAACGTTTATTTTGATTTCATGGTGCATTGATCGACAAAGAGATGCGAATTCGTATATGTGGATGATGATACTAACGGCAAGCTGTCTCTTTGGACAAAAGGGAACGGAATATAAATCCTCCGAGCCTTACCTCCCCGTGGTGCTCTATCGATGGAAATCGAAGACCGCTGAGAACCAATCGATCAATCGGAATCAGTCATAGGTGGTGATGATGGTGGATGTAGAGATGATAACAAGGCATAGGGTCATTCCCCCCTTCGGGTCTCTACCTTGTCGTGATGGGGGCTTGGTGAGCTATGCTGCATGGTCTCTGGAGTTCTTTTATCCGACCGCTGCAGCCGGGTCCAATTAACGAGTAAGAGAGACATACGCCAATACCAAGGTGAGAGGAATCGTAGCGTTCGGCATACACCCTCTCCTCTTAAACCAAAGCATCCAGAAGTTTTTAAAAGAACTGAAGATATGGTTTATGTGGAACTACTGCAGTCATCATTCCTGAAGGGCTGTATCTGTTCCCATTTGTCAGATCAGATTCAGGATTTTCTACTAGAGGTCGACAAATCTGAATCTTCGATCGATTGAACTTCGCATCTGTGGGCTCTAACAAAGTGCTACTCACTCAAACTGTGATTCTAGTCAGCCAACAAGAGATTTCATTTAGTTTTATATGTTACGTTAATAAAATATTTCTAAAATGTCTTTATAAGCCTTTTTAAAAACATTTTTGACATTTTTCTCGACATGTTTTCCAATTGTGTGGTATCAGTCAGGTGGAAAATCCAATTGTCCCTACACGGTCGTCGTAACTTTGTGTGTTCGCGTTAATGACATCATTCGTACTATTCTTAATGTCCTTTTTTTTCTCTTAGATGGGATGCATTATGGTGAACTAAAACAATTAATTTTGTTAATATTGATGAATGCGTACGTGTTTCTTAATAAGATCGGTCTTAAACGGAAGGAATGTACGGAAGTAAAAAATTATTCGTAAGGGGCTGTTTATAAATTAGCCTACGTCTGCATTTTTCTTGAAATTTTTATTCCCTCCCCTCTTGTCCCAGTTTTTCCAAATTTCCATAACCCCTTCTTCTCTTCAGACGTTCAACAAAACTCAGTCTCCCTTAAAATATTTATCACTTTATGAATAACAAATACTGTAAAAAAATTAACGAAATGAATCGGAAATTCAACTCTTTCCCTCGCCCTTGTTCGATTTATTAAAACTCCCTCCCTCCCTCCCTGTGGACGTCATTTATGGACAGCCTTCTAAACGGTTGATAAATCCATAACTTTATATTGCAAGCATTTTTTTGTCGTCTCCTTTCGTTCTGTCTGTCCGCTCAAGTGTACTGTACACTTACTTTAAGTATGATCCTTTGGTTGTGCACGCAATCTCCAGCACATGACGTTAAAAAGTTAATGCTTTTTCTATGGAAAAAAACCTTTCTAGAAATTCTCGAATCGAAATTAACGTATTTATTAACATATGGTCTAGAATTTAGAAAATTTTTCTCTTTAATNGACCGGACTCATTGTGTTATATAATGATAAAGTTTGATAAATTACATCCATAAAGACATGGTAGAACATATTCTTTACTCATAACTATTATTTTACAAATATAATTACTGTATTTTAAAATTAAGCTTGTTCATTTACATCGCAAAAAAAAGTAAATTAGAAATTTTATCGATTATTACTCAAACTCTACGATATTTTAAAGTCGTGGAAAATTTGTGAAAAAAAAAATTAACGTATTCGTTATGATTAATGCTACTTGTCCTTTGTTATAATTATTATAGAAAACGTTTACGAAAATTTTACTTTTATTTAAGGACTTGTTATACACAAATCAGATTTGTATTGAAATAAACATCTGAATAATGATTGTCGTCCTCTAGTTTTTGTGCACACTTTGGTATAACAAGTTTTTAAATAAAAATAAAGTTCTCGTAAACGTTTTCTATAATATTAACGCATTGGATTTTCAAAATTCTGAACCGTACGTTAATAGAAGAATTAAATAAGGAATCTAATGCAAAAAGCTATTTGATTTGTGTAGTTCCGCTTTCTAGAATTTTTAGAAAAAGATTTTCCCATAGAAAAAGCATTAAATTTTTAACACCTTCTGCTGGAGATCTCATGCATAACCACAAAAGTTACAATCAGCCTTAAAGACAGCAAAATAGTTCATCTATTCATCGGTAGTAGTTCACATCACATTACTAGTCATACGAATACTGAAATAGGATAAAAGCTCGAATTTAGAAATATGAGTTCAAATTTTGATTTTAATTTATTGAAATTATTAAAAATAACTTACAAAATAAATTGATATAGATAATTTAGCACAATATTGTATCTACATAACTCGAAATCTAGGTCTTATCTAAGCGAGGTTTTATTATTTTATTATCTTTAAACTATATTAGATAAAAAGCCATACAATTTCATTCATTTTTATAGCGAAATAATTTATTAAATACGAGAGAAACATTTCATTACTAACTTTAATCTAAATCAATTCAAAGTAATTCCAACTGTAGATGAGAATATTCAAATCGATAAGTGAAATCGATTCTTAAAAGCGAGGACTTGTGGTAGGTATTCAAAGTTTTCAGATGTGATCCTTATAAGCCCAAACGGCAGCGAATAAGCCAATTTGAAAACTAATATCTAGCATTTCACTTTGCCGTTGGAAATTCTAATCTCATTGCAGTAATACAAAGACCAAATATTGTTTGTGATCTGACTTCTTAAAGAATTTTAATACTCTATGTGAAAGTAAAACAATTAACTTACATATTCTGAATTTAAAATTTATATTACTGATTATAGAACTAAAGTCCTGAAAACGTTCCAATTAAATGATATCTGACTTGAAAAGGGGTTTGAATTTGTTCTTGATTAATAATATATAAGTAAATTATGTTTATTTCATAACAGAAAAAGCACATTTGTATTGAAATGATTCATTTATTTAAAGGCTGTCACACATCTGAAACAGTACTTTATAGATTCAGAGACGGCAAACAAATATTTACATATATATCAACCAAATTTTTAAATCTTTTCAAGTACTTTTAGAGATTAGAATAATTGCTATGGCCACAATCCCAATAATAATTACATGTAATTCGAAAAAATAACTTGAGACAGATGCGAAACTTATCTAAGCATCCATGTTAATATATCTGATGTTATGAGAACATAACATCAGACCATAACCCAAAACATAAACCACCTGAAGAGTTGGTCAATGTTTTGTATAGAGACCGGACTCATTGTGTTATATAATGATAAAGTTTGATAAATTACATCCATAAAGACATGGTAGAACATATTCTTTACTCATAACTATTATTTTACAAATATAATTACTGTATTTTAAAATTAAGCTTGTTCATTTACATCGCAAAAAAAGTAAATTAGAAATTTTATCGATTATTACTCAAACTCTACGATATTTTAAATAATTATTTAATTACATATAATTACTTTACATCAGTTACTATTATAAATACTTATTCAAACTTTTAAAGTAAATACTTGAATAGTTTTATAAACAATTAACATGAATCTATATAATAGTATAAAAGGGATTTATGGCTTATTTCCACCTCCAAAATTAGCGAAAGGGGCAAAAATAGGCCATTTGATATGCTTATCTGAATTCATATAATTACGTATAGCATCCAAATTTTCAAATCTTTCCAGATACTTCAGAAGATTAGAATACTTATCCAAACAATCTTTTTGGAAGAATCGTAGAAAATCCAATATTTCGTAGGCCATAAAGTCTACGTAAGTCAGTCGATCTGCAACCATCCATGAACGTCCACCAAGAAATTCACTAAGAAGACGGAGATATACAGGCAAATTCGATAGAAATCTTTGTTTATCATTAACAAAATCTTGACTATAATAACTGATCCTCATTAACCAGTTACGTATGTCTAAAAGCTGTTGTTCAACCAAGTCTTGGCTAATTATATCTTGTTCTTCTGTTGCTATTAATCCATGTTTTCTTCCCAAATAGCGTAAAATTGTGGTACTTTGAGTCAATTTAACATTTTCGTCGATGTAATAAGGAAGATTTGGAAAACTTAAATTTAAGCTAAATTTATCTCTCATCCATTCCTCATAACTGGTATATCGTTTGTCTTCGTATTCGGTTCCAGTATAATGCAATAAATATCTAATTTGTTCACCCAAACCACGAATATTCCAGTATCCTAAAATAGGTGCCATATCGTCGTTTCACTGTGAATGAATTACATATCACACATCGGTTTTATCTATTTAGAGGAGTTTAGTTTACATTAGATAAAAGTTTATTTATCAGCAAACAGATGACCTAAATGTTAAAATAAATTGTAAATATTTTAGAAACAGGTTCGAAAATGTTGATTAATTCTAAATTAAATACCGATTTATGAAAGATTTTTAAAAATTAAAAGAATTTGTTTAATTAAAAATTAGTGTTATTACTAAATAATTGCGAAATACAGATTAAAGTTTAAACTGTATCTGTTCTATTGTCTATTGTTATTCAGTAATAAATTAACATTGTGTTCTGTATCAAGGTTGCTGTATCAGTGTTTGTATATTACACAATGTTTCTATCCTTTGAATATAACATTAGTTCAATGAAACGATAATGGTTCTAAAGTGCTGCTTTCCATATCTACATGTACACAATGACAAGCATTTCCCGTAGTTACAACATTGTATTTCTAGCGTTTTTGTATATATTCCCTATAAATACTATTTTAACACAGTAAACACCAATATTGTTTACAAATAATATGAACGTAATGTTTCCTTTTGTTGATAATTATGTAGTTTTATATGCCTATAATTATTCTAAAACTGTTACAATGGATTCAATTGTGTTTGTGGAGTTGGATTGGATGGTGTTAACACCAGTTACCAATAACTATACCTCAAGTCAACATATTTAACAACAGCTGGCTTTAATACTGCCCATTACGGTTTGACTCTCAATAGGGTCGACCAGCGTGACTGAAGAATAAATAGAAAAGAATGATCTGTTATCCCACGAAAAAAAAACAAAAATCCAAATCGGATTCGAATTTGGATACATCACAATGGTAGAAGGAATGAATTATTTTTTCATTATTTATGTAAAAGAATGCAACATTATAACACTAATTTAAATTTTACTTTATAATAATTTATCTTATTATTTCTCACATTTAAAAAAAATTATTAAATAATCTATTTTAAAATCATAGAAATGAGCTTACCATTTACTTACAGAATATATGAGTTTACTATACTGTACAGATATGAACATTTACAATTGTTTCTGAAATTGTAAAATAATAATAATAATAATAAAAACAAGTATAACCTGTTTTCTTCTTTCTTGTATTTTAAAAAAATTGTTTTACTTTTAAAAAAAATAAATACTTCCTTCCAACGAAACTGTCTTTCATAATCAAAGTTCTCTGAATAATGACTTGTTTTTTAACTTTGAAAATATAAAGTTGTTGCAGGATTTTCCGTTCAAGGCTAATTTTAACCTCTCCTTATGCCTGCAATCTCCAGCAGATGTAGTTAATGGTTTTTTTCGAAATCCCTTTCCTAAATCATTAAATTTTTACTGTCATTCTTTTTTCGAGAATTTTTGTAAAAGGATTTTCCCTATAGAAAAATATGGGGAAAATCTTTTTCCAAAAAATTTCGCAAATATCATTAAATTTTTGTCGCCATTTGCTGGAAAACGCGTGCATAACCAAAAGGTCAATCAGCCTCAACTCTGTGAATTATTAATACAATAAAATTAAAATTTTAGGCAATAATTATTTAATTTATATTTAAACATTCTAGAACTGTTATAATGTAACCTAAATTTAATAAGATAAATAAATATATTTAAGTTGTAAATTCAATAAATTTTATCGATTTAAAATACTTGAAAGAGCACTATTTGTAATTTATTGCATTCATATTTCACTTATTTTATTAAATTAATAAGCTATACGGTTCGGACAAATATTGTGGACCGCTATTATGCAAATTAGCTGCTAGAAGTCGGAGTTAACACAGATCTTAAAGATCCCAGATGAGAAACATTTATCTGGTATGTTGCAAGATCGATTTATGTTTTATTACTGACTGAAGCGATCTTGCACACGAACACATGAAAATATACAGTGTACATACACGCGTATATACAATATATTAATGTTTAAAATAAATTTATGTAATGAAATTCGTACTATACATAGTTTATAATTAATGACTATGAAACTGTAATTAGATTAGTGAGAGAAGTTTTGATTTGACACAGGTAATTCTTATTGATACCTCTAGTGTTGACCTGAAAAGTAACTAGTGCTGTGCAATGTTGCAAACAGAAAACAAAATTTGCAATCAGACGTCTGGGAATAAGTCACATTAGATGAAAAGGGTGAAAAGGCGCAGCATCTGTGCATTTTCATCAATAAATTCAATAATCACAACTTTCATCTGTTGAAAATGACTGTAATACAGCAAAAAAATAGCTACAGACAGTATTTACAAAACATGCTGTTTGAGGAAATGTGCTGTGTGAACATTTCCAAACCAAGGCTGAGAAGAAACTGAAAGAGCGGAGGAAAGTTTTGGAAGAAAGAGGCATGAGGATTAGCAGAACTAAAACAGCTTATATGACTCTGAATGGCAGGGACGAGTGCAATATTAAAATCCAAAATGTGCCGCTTCCTGTGGTTTCGAGTTTTAAGTATCTTGGAGCCTTTGTCGAGATGGGGAAGGAGGATTGAACTCGGAAGTGCAACATAGAATTCAATGTGGATGGTTAAACGGGAGGAAGTTGATCGGTGTGTTACGTGACAAGAAAGTTATCTGCAAACTGAAAGGTAAATTGTACAAATCGATTGTTAGACATACAATGTTGTATGGGGCTGAGACATTGGCAATCACAAGAGCCCAAGAAAGAAAGATGGAGGTGGCGGAGATGAGAATGTTAAGATGAATGTGTGGAGTGGCAAGGAAGAATAGAATAAGGAATGAGTTTATTAGAGGTTCTGTTAATGTGAGCTCCTTGAGCAAAAAAAAATGCAAGAATGCAGGTTGAGGTGGTTTGACTACGTAGATCGAAGAAGTGACAATTACGTTGGAAAGAAGATCGGAAAGCTGGTAGTAAAAGAAAGAGGAAAAAAGAAAGACCATAGATGCGTTGGAAAGATAAGGTGGAAGAAGACTTGAATCAGAAGGGACTTAAGAGAAAAGAAGCCTTTGATAGGGAGAAATGGAGAAAACGTATTAGAAAAGGAAACGCTGACCCCATACAAACATGGGAAAGGGCGAAGATAAAGAAAGAAGAAAGATAGCATTTACAAAATATATAATACGTGGACAACTTTTAAAATGCTGAGAAATATTTTTTGCATTTTGTATCTTTACGAATATGCCTCGTATTACGATAAAAAATAATATTTTATTAGCCGCCCATAGAAAAGGCTATAATTTCTTTTTATTATTTTACTACCGAACTATTTTGTCATACCATACCTTCTGGATTTTCGTTCGATGGCATTCTGGGTGTTTTGTTTTGTATGAATACTCTATATAGCCTTCGATTTTCTTTTTGTCTATCTCTGTTTAGTTGTCTTCGTCGCTCTCTATCTTGTTCGCTTTCCTGTTCACTTCTTGTTCTTTACCTCTCTCGGTTCATTTCTTTTCGTTTTTCTCTTTCTTCTGCAGTTTCATTTCTTCGTCTATTTTGTTTCCGAATTTTATTTCTAATTCCCTGTTTTTTCTATTTGTAGAATTTTTTCTTCATTCATTTTCTGTTCTGTCAGTATTAATGAGATTTCGCAATTTATTGTTAATATTGATAAAGTGTGAAATAATTTTTAAATCAAAAAGATGTATCTAAGCAATTATAAAAATTATACTAAAATTTACAAATAAAGCAAATTAAAATTTTTAATACTTCTCAAAATATTAAATACTGTATTACATTAAAATAAGCATTATTATAGTAGCATACATATATCATAAAATGCAAGAAATATTTTACATCAGAAAAATTGTTAAAATGTAGTAAAGTCATATTAAAGTCTGATCAAGTCATATTAAACATGGATATTTTTGTAAAAAGTTAAATAACAAATATATAACAAAGTTTACATAAACTTTGTATAGGAAACAATAGATTTGCTACTGTACTAAAGACACTATTCGATTGTTAAGATTTTTAGAATTTATTTTTAATCTAAGAATTAAATACTTTTCACAATTATTTCATGTAAATTGTGACAATTAGGAATGTGAAATATTTTAAATTCTTTCATTTTAGTTTTAACAAATATAGTATCTTTAAATTTTGTTTTGACATAATTTCGTAATACTTTTTAAATGTTTTTTTAATTGAACGATGAAATTAAATGTCTCTTAATTGCAGAAAAACAGAGTATTTTCTCTAAAACATTTGATTGTTGGATGCATTTTTTGTGCGTTTTATTTTATTTTATTTATTATTTATATCGTTATTGTATTAGTTTATTTAATATATTTTATTTTATTACTTATTTGTTAATTTATCTAATATTTTCGTTTTAAATTTAAATGTAAAACGTTCGGACGTTTGGTCGTTACAATGTTAAATTTTTAAAAATACATTCGAATTCAGTTACACCTGAAGGTGGCCTATTCTATTAGGTTGAAAATGTTAGTGTTTCGTTAATAAAACATTTCTCAGCAACAGAAGGTGTTTGATGGTTTATTAAGATTCTTAATCTAACAAAAATGGAGCCCCATTGAACTTCAATAAGCCCCAGGGCCCGAAAAACCAGATCAGCCCCTACCAGATAAGGACTACGAATTTCATTGTACGCGTATTTCGAATGATCCGAACTAAAATGCATGCAAAATCCGATTCTCTTGACTTCGAATTATCTGATATCAAAAGGTTACATTTACCTTAGGTAGCCAACATGGCCGCGCTTAAAACTGTTTGTGGTCCAGACGGACTCCTCCCGGAGGGGACCCGCCGGCTTATGCCAAACGTCACTAGTTATTGATTCACGATAGTTCTTGAACAAAATAAAAAAAAGGAAACGTCTACTAAAAATATAGTTAATCTAATGGAAACGGAACTTAACCGAAGCGCCGCCATTTTGGCTACATCTCGTGATGTGTCGCCCGTAGGGGTATGGTTCATTAGACATTATTTGATTGCACAAGGGGGTCTACAAATTGGGCGGTTCCCGTCTTTCTCAGGGAACACTAGAATACTACCTTCTAGAGCCAAATTTAATAGTAAGTTATAATTATTATCACCAAAATTATAGCTCGAGGTTATATGACAGTTGGAGAATTATTGCGCTTGCGTTTATAAAATTCAAATAACATATTAAAAATTAAAAAAATCAATAACAATTAAATGAAATAGAATGTCGTGAGTGTGATTTAAAATCCTCGATATAGCGCGCTCTTAAATAGCACCCTCCTCCTTAAAAGCCAATGAATATTGCCAATGGAGTTTCCTCATAATATACTGTATTATAGAATCTTTCAGTATGTGTGAATGACTAAATGCATGATTTTTTTTTATTGCAAAAGACATTGGGCCCGTTTCCGTGTCAAGCAGAAAAATTAAGCAAGCCAATGACGTCGTTCGTTTCATATGAAACCAGGGCCGTGCGGTAGATTTTCTCAGTATGATGCAAGTCTTCGAAATGCCTCCTTTCAAATGTTTTTTATTCCATTTTTACGGTGCCGCCCGATGCGGCCGCTTCTCTGTACCATAGCACGGCGCGGCCCTGTATGAAATGATCTATGTCATTGGTTTGCTTACTTAGCTGCTTGACAAGGAAACGCTCCCATTATTATCACTTTCAATCGCCCAAACTGAAACTTGCATGTCAACCTAATTATTTAATTGTTATACTTAATTGTTATTGCTTCAAATAGGTTTAGTGTCAGCTTTAGAGACTAATAAATAGTGGCACTATGAAAATTTAAATACATCAATAATTTTAATAAATTTTCTATGTATAAAACCATTTTTTATATTAAAAAAAACATTTACGAAACTTTTTTTATAAATAAGATTGATATCTTATTTGTATCGATCGTAGCGACATCCAACAGACATTAATGACTTTATATTATAACAGGAGTGTTTAAAAATTTCTCGTGACGTTAAAATCTTTAATATTCAGAAATTTTGTAATTTCTTATTGTATGTCTTAAAAACAAATTAAAACGTCGTGAAAAGTTCTGATTTACTGATATATAAAATTTAATGAAAAATATCTGGCGCCATCTGTTGCTAACAATATTTATGAGTTATATTAATAAAAGAAATTAATAAATTACACTGGACGACAAAAAAAATAATGCACCATGAAGGACTTGTTGGATTTGAATAAAAATTGGTATATGACATCGTCATTGCTAGACAGATATTTGATTGCAACCATAAAACAAAAACATACTTTATTGTGCAGTAATATGCAATACAGTGCAGGTACTAATATCCTGTTGGGCCGCTCTAGCGCGGACACAAGCTGTGATACGCCTCAGCATGGAGCCATAAAGGTCACGAATAATGTTCTGAAGCATATCTATCCATGCATCATGCAATTGGGACTCAAGATGCGTCATATCCTGTGGCTGTCACAGCTGGCGACCCAAGTGGTCCCACACATGTTTGATTAATGATAAATCTGGAGACCGTGCAAGCCAAGGAAGTGTGACAACGTTACATAGGCATGCTTGGGAGATTGCTGCAGTGTGTGGCCGGGCATTATCCTGCTGGAATATGCCTGTCGGAAGCCCTGCCATGAGGGGCAACACATGTGGCTGGAGGATGTATTGCACATATCGTTGGGCTGTGAGGGTAGTATGCATGACAACTAGAGGTGTCCTACTGTTGTATGTTATGGCTCCCCACACCATAACACTGGGGGTTGGGCCCGTGTGCCGCTCCACAGTATAGGCCGGGTTGACACCTTGACCAGCGGGCCGCCATACTCTCACACAGCCATCGTGAGCCCCCAAACAAAAGTGGGATTTGTCACTGAACACAATACGCTGCCAGTCGGTAGCGGTCCACGATTGTCATGCACAACACCACTGCAGACGGAGGCATCGGTGGGTGGCTGTTAACGGTAGAACACATACTGGGCGTCGGGAGATCAATCCGCCTTCTGCTAAGCGCCTGGAAATGGTGCGGCTGGATACACGGTTCCGTAATACAGGTGCCACCGCTGCATGAATGGTAGATGATGAAGTTGTAGGCACTGTTTGTGCTTGACATACAATGAGATGATCCTCCCTTCTGGTGGTCTGTCGATAGCGTCCGGAACCTGTTTGCCGTTCGTGTGTACCCCCTACTTACCCACTGCTCATAACACATCCTAACAGTTCTATCAGAACGGTTCAGATGGCGGCCAATCCGGCGGTATGACCATCCTCCTCCTCTCAATCCAACGATGCGACCTCTCTCAAACTCACTTAACTGAGTGTAAGGCTGTCAAATGCGTCGTAGAGGCATGTCTGTCACTCAATGAAGTCAAAACCATGAATAAAAGCACAGAACATATGCACAAGTTGTCACAGCGTGCACCTTTATACCAGGCAGCGGAAACATTTTTTCCCCTCTGGTGGCGATATAACACAAGAACCTACCCTCAAAAGCTAATCATTTACATATCTAGCTAAGATGATGCAACATATCAATTTTTATTCAAATCCAACAAGTCCTTCATGGTGCGTTATTTTTTTTGTCGTCCAGTGTATTTACAAGTTACAACATTAATGACGGGATAAGAAATAAAACTCGTCAGTCGTTCGGTAAAATCGGTAATTTTGTTTAAGTTAAAAAAAAATAATAACTTAATGGTGAGCAAAACCTTATCCAAAACGATGAAATAAAAGAATAATAACAACAGTAATTGTTCTTTCTTAAAATCATGCAAACTTTATCAAACTAAAATTTCTTCTACCACAACTTTAACTGAATGAATTCGAAATATAAATTTTTAAATTCTCACCGTTTTATCCCACCAATGGCCAAGCTGTCTTCGTACCCTAAACACTGGGAGTTCGGTCGTGGGTTAGCGCCTCGCTCGGACAGGCTGGCTGGCCAAGTGGAGTTTTCCGGGTTTTCTTCACATCTGTAACCCTAAATAGGGGCCAGTTTCCCTTAAAAAAAAAACCTTCTCCCTAGGCAGATCGCCCAAGTGTTGTGTTGCCATAACTTAACAAACAAACTCACTGTTTTGTCAATCTTTGAATTTGGGCGTGTATCATCGGAAAAATTTATATATTTATAATAACATAGTCCATAGTCCATCACGAATAACTTCATCTAGTGAATTCTATCAATCCCCTAATTTCGATTCACTTGTAATAAAATCATTTACTTCCGGTGCTTGGACCGCTGTCCAGCCTGAAGATTCATAAGTAATAAGAAAAAGAATTATTTTCGCTCATCGATAAGTTTCTATAATAAGTGATCGATTCTACCGAAAGATAAAGAGACAAAAACGAAGGCAATTTTGAATTTGAACAGTTGCCATAGAAAGACCACCAGCGTTCTACCAGTAAAAAGCGTTTGAGTACAGATGACGATATGCAGACGGGATATCATATTATTAGATTTCATTACGGTATTTTTTTAATTACTAAATAAAATTTTATTAAGAAACAGACATCTATTTATATCCATACGAACAGTTAAATACAATTTGGAATCGTACAATTGAACAAACTGGAATCAACCAATGAGAAAATGTCAAACTTTGTTACGTGGATACACCATAATAATTTCAATTTTCACAATTAATCTATATTCTTATCATTCTTCAATCTACTTGCTATTTCGATTGAATTCTTACTAATGTATTTTAAAAATTTACATTTTATCGGTATTTTTTTTACGCTAAATAATTAATTATTGATATTTTTTTTTATATAAGGAACAATCGTAATTTTTTAATTCCAAAGATTCAAGAAGTAAGTATCAGTTATATTTTTACATAATGTAGCTGTTACTTGTCTACTGGTTATAATACACTAACATCCCACCATATTTGGGTGTTGACAAGATTAGTGTGAAATATGAATACACTAGTGGAAAATTGAACGTGTTCAACTCGATATCAAAATCAGCGTGGAAAATTTTAATGTCTCCTAAAATTCATTTTCAATCGGAAGCCATTCTAAATGAACGTTATTGTACTGTACATACTACTAACGCGTGAAAAAGTACAGATTTTAATTCCAATTCAATTGTTTAATATTCTGTTGTAATTATTACATTTTATCTTTAAAGAAAAAAAATGTAATAAATAAAATTGACTAAAAATTGATTATATTATATCGAATTTTATAATTAAAAAATTGTTACGAATATATTTATGCTATTTTTTTTATTTTATTAAAAATTTAATTAATACATAGGGTCGGGAATAACTTTAAAAATTATATATCAGTACATTTGGATCTTTAATATGTGCAGTTTTTTTATAGAAATACTCAGAATGAAGGGGGGATTTTTTTGAAGTACAGATTATTTTATGCAGGTCGTAGTTGTAATTTCTGCCACTAGATGACGCTCTAGTGAAATAAAATAACAGAGGTCTATAGATAGATACAGCAACCCATCAAGCCAATGTTTTAACCCATTGTATGGGTTAAAACATTGGCTGCTGGTTCTATAGCTAATTAAAGACAGTGAGACGGAAAGGCAGTTTCTCGATTTTAAAGCTAGCTTGGATTTAAACTAATGTCGAATTAAAGTTTGAAGAACAGATAATGTTTGAAATGAAATTTGATGTCAGATTTCACTTCAAACATTAGGCATACTTCATACTTTCGAATTAAAATTAAGAAACGTAGAAATTTTGTTTATTTATTGGATAATGTTTACGTAACACATTATATTAGAAAACAATAATTACTCTGCTGTTCTTAACTAATGAGGTAATTATACACAAAATGAATTCATTAAACTATTTTTAAAATAACAAAATAAACATGATAAATTCTGAGGACAAAATTTTAAATATTGTTTTGTGTTCCTATAGTACCCTTGGATCCANTTGTAGACAGAGTGAGAAATAAGTAAACAACAATTCAAATCGGTGTGCATGCTCGCCTGCACGGCTCATAAATTCTCGTGCGTGGCAACAATTTGAGCAGTGTGCGGCCGCGCAGCTTAGAGAGAACATTGGTCAGGACGTGTGTTGTGATGAATCAGAATGTTTTTGATACTAGATTAACTTCTAAAGTATAATTTTTTCTTGTTTTTATAATTTTCAATACAGTAGGCCTTCCTATAACACAGTAGATATATTCCGTGTTATATGAATTCCATGTTGTACAAGTCACTTAAATACATGAGCCAATCATGGCCCGGCACATGTGCAGTTTAGGGACTACAGCTGTTTGAAAGGTTTTCTTCCATAAAATTAATCGATTCTAGACTAATTTGACTCAACGTTTCCAAAACACGTATAATTTTTCGGAATAATTTATATAAACTATGCTATAAACAAAAAATTGTAGGATTACTTACCAAGTGTGCACCATTTGATGACGCCATTGCTTAAGCTTGAATTTTCATCACGGAGCAGCTCATCGAAAGGCGGGCGCATGTTTTCTGATAAGTTATTTTTCTGCAAAAAATTTGCTGAACTTTGGAGACATCATTAATAAAAATATAATTTTTATGGCCGTTGAATAATAAATGTTTTTTAGTAGGTCCAGTGCTTGTTTAAACTCAACGGTTTGTGCAATATTCGCTATTGGTCCAGACTGGTTCAATCCTGTAGCAATACGAGTCAGCGATGACGTTTTACCGTGTTATACGAGTCTCTTTTAGCATATATAATAAATACATACTGGAAGTAGAAGTTGAAGAATAAACTACACCAATATAAATCCAGCAAAATTTAATAAAATAAAAACGTTTTTTTTTCAATCGTTTTTCAACGATCATCCTCAGTTACCAAAAATAGATTATTAAATATAGAACATAAAATGCATTCGAAATAAATACAAAAAACAAAAATTAACGGAAAACGCCCTAATGAAAAATTAACAAATAAATCAAATAAATAGTGAAAAATTAATAATTGTAAAAGGACCTCCACGCAGTAGACAATGAGTCTGCGTCTCTATGGTTTATACAACCGGTTTTCATGTGCGCTTTATAGATTTCCAATCTCTCCAGATGTTCAATCGTTTGCCTATTAGTTGTCGTTTTTATAATTGCCACTTGATCCACGTTAATATCTTGCTGCTTTGCGTATGATGCCAACACAGTGTTATCAAGGTTCCTATCGATCATATATTTGTGTTCCTTGAGCCTTTGCTTTAGACCGCGCATCGTCGCACCCACGTAAACTAGCCTGGAATCAAATCGTTGGTCATGTAAAGGCACTGAATATATANTATGAGTAATAGTTACTAATTAGAAAGTGACCAAACTATTTTTAACTGGTGAAATTTTTATTTTTTCATAAAGAAAATTTTATTTTTGAAGTACTGTACTATTGTTTTTTCAATGAATTATTATTAGGTTATTTATTTACATTTCTAAATTATGAGTTTAGTTATTAATATAACAATTCACGAACTTGAACTCTTTATTATAGCAATATATGTAATTACGTTATATAAAAATATAAAATATATGTAAATAACAGATATGCAGTATATATTTATTCAACAAATATATATATTTATATTGAATTTTATAAAATTCAATGTTTGAATATATATGTGTATACAATATACATCTATTATTTATATTTCTTTTTCATGAAATTTTATAAGTCTATATTAAATATTGTCTTAAAATGTTTTTAGAGTTAGATCCACTTTACAAATATACTATAAGTTACATTGTAATCTTATTAATCTTGTAGGCATACAAACAGATGCGACATTTTGATCAACATTTACCAGGTATATAACATTTTCCTATGTTATAGGAAAAGTCTAAATGTACAGTACAGTCGACCCCCTATAACACTGTTGATTTTTTAGTTTTATATGAATTCCATGTTGTACGAGTCACTTAGATTTTACAAATACGTGAGCTGTTCACAGCCCGGCACACGTATTTGTAAAATCTAAGTGACTCGTACAACATGGAATTCATATAAAACTAAAAAATCAACAGTGTTATAGGGGGTCGACTGTACTGTACATTTAGACTTTTCCTATAACATAGGAAAATGTTATATACCTGGTAAATGTTGATCAAAATGTCGCATCTGTTTGTATGCCTACAAGATTAATAAGATTACAATGTAACTTATAGTATATTTGTAAAGTGGATCTAACTCTAAAAACATTTTAAGACAATATTTAATATAGACTTATAAAATTTCATGAAAAAGAAATATAAATAATAGATGTATATTGTATACACATATATATTCAAACATTGAATTTTATAAAATTCAATATAAATATATATATTTGTTGAATAAATATATACTGCATATCTGTTATTTACATATATTTTATATTTTTATATAACGTAATTACATATATTGCTATAATAAAGAGTTCAAGTTCGTGAATTGTTATATTAATAACTAAACTCATAATTTAGAAATGTAAATAAATAACCTAATAATAATTCATTGAAAAAACAATAGTACAGTACTTCAAAAATAAAATTTTCTTTATGAAAAAATAAAAATTTCACCAGTTAAAAATAGTTTGGTCACTTTGTAATTAGTAACTATTACTCATAATAAAAATACTGAAAAATATCACTGATACTAATTTTTAAAGTTATTCCCAGTTTCTGGCTCACTCATCCCTCGAATATGATTCGGCATCATATAAAACGAAGTATTTCGATGAACACATTAGTCATCAAGGCAATAAAGGCTTTAATTATATGGATATTTAATTGTTACTTAATATAATACCCATGGTGACCAAACGATCCGCATGAAGCTCTTCTAAACTCTTGGTGCGGTTCCCGTCTTCTTATACAAATTTTTTTTATAAACTTGGTACATACTAATTACATGTACAATACGTAATATTTGCTGTATATTATGTAGTGTGATGTACTGTACACACGATTTGTAAACATAACTCTCAACTTTTAACCTTCAATAGGCAACCGAAAGCTAAAAGTACGTTCGTGAAGTGTTCTTAGCCGGTCATAAAGTACAACAGTACCAGTAAAGTAACAATGATAACTATAGTATTTAACTATATATATAATATAAAGTGTTCTAATAGAGGATGAGGCTTTCGCATATTTCTACTAGGGGATAAATGATTCCTATTGTGACGAAATTTAGCCAATCCTGTAGCTTAATATAATTTAGAAAATTTTGGTTCTATTTTTTAGTAATGAAATACTTAGTAATAACAATATATTATAAAATACAAATATTCACAAGGAAACATTATTTAATTTTAGTGACATTTGAGTGTTTTAAACAGAAGACATCCGAACTAATCGCAAACAATTAAGGATGCACTACGTGTCAGAGATTTAATTTCAAAACACGAAATTATACAGTATGTCGACGTTTAAAGTCCGACGTTTTACCTTTAGACATCAATATAATTAATTATGCCAAACCATTGACCTTTTTATTGCCTATTTGAGGATTTCTTCATCGATCATCACAACAACAATTTATGTATGCAAATAACAGCTTTCTATGATTTCAGACTTTGGAATTGTCAATATTGTTCAAAAATACGTCATATTTATATCATTTTGAAGTTATAATGAAATTTAATTATTTTATTCTTTTTAATAAATAATTAGTTTTATATTAATACGTAAGCGCCTTGTTTCTCAATTCTTTTTATTTCTCTTTCCAATGTCTTTAATTCTAACTTTTTCTCCCTGACATAAATTCAGTTCTTTAGATTTTTAATAAATCAGTTCAAAAATAAAATTAAAAAACTTATCCTTATTTAACGAGGTATGCATGAAAAAAACCGCACAAATATTAAGATAGGTGTGGCATTTCTCATTACATTAAATACTCGATATATATTTACCTTTGCAGTTATTTTCTCAATATTGCGTGATAAAGAATCGTATAATGTATAACTTGTACACAATAAATATACTTTTTTTTAGTTTCAAGTATAATTTTATCCTGTTCTGTTTTTTTGAAACTTGATATCTAGTAATTATATTTTAGTTTTAAATCTTAATATTATGATATTTTTTTCATATAATATATTAATATAAATAGCTATTACAATATAAATGTATCAAAAGTTAAATTACATTTATTATTAATATTTAAAAAATAAAAATTTTATATAATACCAATTATAATAAAATATTTATTCTTTTTCTTTTGTAAATTAAGCATGAATTTCATGAACTGTATTCAACATATAGACATTAAAACATCAGTAAATTGATGTTCTTATGTTGATGTATTGAGAAATGTCGACGTTTGAAAAAAGACGTATCGCTTTTTAAAGAAATTTTGGCATTTTTAAAAAAAAAATATTGTCGCAGATCGTCACCGGTTGAGAAAAATCATTCTTATTATAATAAACTGTTTTTATAATAGATTCTATGTAAACAATAAGACGAATTTAAATTTTGAATTGTTGTTTAAAAGTCTTATCATTTATAAGTGATATAGGAATAATTGAAAAATTCATATTCTTCAAACTCGTTTATTTTTAGACATTTTCCTTTCTTTTTCTTCTTCTTCTTTCTCTTATTTATAATGCTTCGCCTTAATAGCAGATTATTTCTTGGTAAAAAAATTCAATACAGGTGAATAATCCGTTTCAAATGAAACGACTATGCTACAGTTGTATTATAGCCACTTTTCCAGACAACAGGATCATCGTCATCATAACTATTAAGTTTTTGTTGGAAATATTTACACTCATTTTACATCATTATAGTGTTGTTGTATACTATATACAGTATTGAACCAGTCAAATCAAATAATGCGCCAGTGTATCTTCTCAAGGATAAAAATATAGAGAATTTAATTAATGATTCCTTCATAAATGGGAACAGGAATGGAATTCCCGTTATTTGTTAGGTAGACACGAACATTTGCTATTCGAAATACCATATTTCTAAACACATAGTCCCTATATTAAATTAGAAATTAAATCACAAGGTCAGGCAGGTTTTTTGTAAATAAGTTCTAATGTCTTTTTTTTTGCAAAATTAAAGTAGGCCAAACTTTATATAATAATATATTTCACTGTGTTTCAATAACACCGTGAAATGAAACATAAACGTTTACAAAATTCCGACTACTTGCAAACCTTTCAGTTTATCATAAAGGGAAATTTTTTGATGCTAATTTGCGAAAACTTGTTAGAATATGTCTTGTTAACGTTTATTTTAAGATTCCCTTAATTATGAACCGAAAGATTTGAAAGCACACGGAATTTTGTAAACGCTTGTCACATAACACTTCGCTGGAAACATCGCTATGTACAGTACCTTACTTATACGACTGGCCTCATTATTACTTAATGTTTACTGTGCCAGTTTACCGATTTGGCATATGTATAAAATCTGCATATGGAACGTGAGGCTATCAAAGATTAGCCTCAGGATTAACACGCGTGGTCGGAAAAATATTAAAATTGCAATTTGAAAGTTATCTCGATCTATTCGATATACTCGATTGAAATTTTTAATTTCGTGTTAAAGTTTCACATTTAAGAGGAATAATCTTAGCCTCAAAAACATCTTAATTAACACATAATCATGTGGCATTTCTCCACTAAATGTCACATGATTATGTGGAGAAGTAACTGGTACAGTAAAAAGCTCTCTTTTAAATGGAAAAGGATATACGAAGCATGCTCGTGAAATGGCGTTGCATTACTTGGCACCTTCCATCTCATTTACACTTTTCTTCGTACAGTTTATATCGATACAATTCGTGCAATAAGTAAATAAAAACATCTTACCATCTTTGACATTTTCTTTCATATTATCAAAGAAAATGTGGCTGTTTGAAAAACTATTCTTTAATCTACTCGTAGTTCAAGGGTTTCCGAGTTTTAGAGTAACAAATTCCGACCAATGTGAAAAAACAAAACTTGAATAAAAATTATGAAGAAAAGAAAACCTAAAAACAAACTTAAATACATTTTTTCTTCCTTTGATGATTATTATGATGGTGGTCGGCAGGATGGTCGAGGCGACTTAGCTTCGGTTCGCCACTCTGGGAGGACCATGTTCGAATCTGGACTACTACAGCCTGAATTTTCTATAAATGTTCAGTGCTGAGTGATTTCCTCACAAAATATAAATACAAACAATGGTGATGAGACAGAATGACGACCGAAGCGGTTATTGGATGTTTTTAACTTTTCCGACAATTACATATAACAGAAGAAAAATATGACAATAAATGAGCCCCCAAGATTTTTATATTTTTGGATTCGTGGGACGTTGAAACGTTGAGAAATGGAAAAAAAAAATCGGGGGTAATTTCTATATGTATAGATATTAGTGTATGATTTTGTTCATCCTCTTTGAAGCTTAATAAGGCCTGTGCTTTTTGTCGAAAATTTTTGAAAAAAGATTTGTGTATTAGGGGAATTGATTAATGCTATTAAATTTTAGTGATTAAAGGTAGAAAGGTGAGAGATAAAGGGGGTCGTATATAATTTTACTACCGATAATAATTTTTTCTTCGTATTTCTGTGCTAGATGTGGAACATGGGCGATTTTTCATTCCGCTATCGGCGGGACTGAAAAAGATTGTCGTTTTCTCGTACTAATTATAGAAATCAATTGGGTGAGCCAGCAAATTTTCTGTAAATTGTCTGCCGTGGCACTAGATCTATCGAAATCAATAAATACTGTTATTATAAATGCTTAAATAGAAATTAGTATTTAATTGCCTGAAGGTAGCTATTGATTTTCATAAATACACAAAAATATAATCAATATTAATTTTTACACGCAACAGAACATTAATTTTTAAACTTTCAATAAATAAATTAAAAAATGTTAATTAATTAATTTATTTATTAAAAGTTATTCTCTATGAATGACAATAAATGGATTACTTAACGATTATAGAAATTGCATTCAAACGAATTCCAATTTTATTTTCTACTATATTTCTAGAAAACACTCATTATTATGAAATTTTTACTATATTATTTCATAGCTATTGGCCTGTAATGGCTAAAATCTGTAAAAAATGTTTGAAAATGAAATTATTATGTAAAAAAAATCTAGTAACGAGTTACGTAATTTTCCCGGCTGTTACAAAGTTTTATTTAAAAAAATAACTTTTATATTATTAATCATAAATACAGTAAATAAAATTGTGTAGCGCCATCTGTTATGAGATTTTGTTATAAAAATTCGTATATTTTTAATTATTATAAAATGGCAAAAGACTTAATTTTGAGAGTGGAGATGAGTTTTATTAAAAAAAAAAAAAAAACTGTAAATGCTAACAAGTAAAGTCTTCATTAAGTCCGACCCACGCGAGATGTGTCACGTGACTACCATCTCTTGACCTTTCATCACCAAAATTTAATAGATTTAATAGAATCAAAGCCATAAGTTATTGTGCCAAATTTCGGGTGCGTTCCGCGTAACTCCGAGCGCGTGGCATCCGTTTAAAAACCCTTGCTGAACGCATTTCTGTATTCCAGCCAGAGTGCAATTGATGGCAAAAACGGCTACTTGTAGTAGTAGTGTATTGTGGAAAGCAACATGGCGTCCTCCATGGCTCAGGTAGTTTTGTTTCAGTACCATTATGTGGTTTTATGAATGAAAATTTAGAAATTCTGAAAGCGCACGGTAATGTGTCATCTCGAACTTTTTTCGATGCTACTTTGAGTGTTATAATTTGGTGACTTCTGCAGCTATCAAAGTTGATCATCCGTTATAAAAACTGGAGCGGCCATTAACCACTGGGTTCGCGTAAACCAACTTTTCCTCCCCTATCCCCAGCGATACACATACTACAGTTTGAGAACCAATGAGCTACGTAAACTAAACACAGGAAATAGAATTAATAGTAAACAATTATTCGTTTATATTCTTTCATTTTTATTTTCTCGGCTCTGTTATATATAACAGAAGGAAAGTATGTGATCGGTCAAAAAAATAAAACCCCGTGATTTTTTGCATTTTTTGACTCGGGACTTTGATACGTCGAGAAATGCACACAAAAAAATTGGGGGGTTTCTGTATGTATGGATGTTAGTGTGTGGGGGACACGATTTTGTTCACTCTCTTCGAAGCTTAAGCCCTGTGTTTTTTGTCGAAAATTTCTGAAATTTTTCAGTGAAGTTTAGGTGTATTAGGTGGACTGATGCTATTAAATTTTAGTAATTAAAGGTCAAGGGGTGGGGAATAAAGGGGGTCGCGTGTATCTCTAGTAGGGTCGATTTTACTCGTTATTAGCATTTACAATTTTTTTGTAAAACACATTCCTACCATCAAAATTAATCTTTTTGTCATTTTATGATAGTTAAAAATATAAAAATATTTTAAAAATAAAATATCATAATAGATGACGCCACACACGCAGTTTTAAATGTAACCGGGAAAGTTAAGCAACTCGTTGCTGGATATTTTTCTTTTTCAACTCAATTTTCATTATATTTCACTATTTTATGTCTGATATCAGTAGAATACCATATCTCAGACAACATATATTTTACTAATTTTGTATAAAAATTAAAAATTTATGAAGCAATCAATTAACACTTAATTAACATTATACAAATTTACCAATTGCCATATCCTAATAAAGTCCATTGGATGCGTCGTTTCATATTTTAGAGAAGCCTCAAATTAAAATGGTATGGCAGAGCGGGTTCGACAAAAACAAATTTTTTATTTATAAAGCCACGTGATTCTGTTTTAGCTACAGCATTAAAAAATTGGAAGTGAACAACGTGATTTCATCCACTTAAAAGTTTTCAATATCAAATTTTTATCGAAAGAAAGGTAAGTAAATAACATGCGAAAGTGTTTTAAAAAAACTGTGTCAAATTAATTATTAATAAATGACGAGTTAAAAATTGAAAAAAAAAAGAAAAAAAGCTAAATCGTGACAAATCTATTATGACGCACAAAGACAGAAAATTTTTAATAATTCAAACCGAAATTCCTGTTTATCGGAGAAAATTGTAACTTGGAACAATGGTATTTTAATTAGCGTCGTTGACTTTTGTTATAGGGCTGCAATTTGAAAAAACTGTAGACCTGTAATTCCCACTGTCGTCCGTCCGTTCGTCTGTCTTTCTGTCCGTCTTTCCTTAATCTCGAGAACGGAGTTGCATAGATGAATCTCGAGACCATATATAGATAGCTTAGAGACAGGAGTCCCCAATAAACTATATGCGAACTTCCGATAAAAACCGGAAGTCACGTTATTTTAATTCAAAACTTTGGTTGGTTCTTGATACAGTATTTATGCATATAGTGAACTCTTGATGTGTCATTTGAGCTGCATCCGTGATAGAATAAAGTCTCGTTATATCGCCAGTGACATAATTAACGTATTTCTCCCATAAATATTTAATAAAGAACCTTTCAATATCCGTGAATTATTAAATGTATGATTTTGCGTTGCAAAACGACATTGTTTTCATCAAATTACATGATTTTTAAATAAATTTGTAGAGACTTCATTCATATATATAATTATTTCTATAGGATTTTTTTGGATTAACCCCACACTGGAGTTTTTGCCATATTTCAAAGGTGGCATTAAATTGAAGTTTGGCTGGATGGAAATTTGTATTGGGAGAGTATCGAACAGAAATGTGTAATAATCTGTTTCAGTTTCCGAAATGTATGGTATTTTTCGTGTCGGAGTATTCGGCTTCTTAATGACAGTCGCGGGTTCCGTTTCTAGAGATAAATACAGTACTGAATTTCGGTTTTTCTTTATTTGAATAAAGGAGTTATATACGGTATAAACTAAGTACTAACTTTCGATTAATTAACGATTCGATTGCTACATAAAATACACTATATAAAAGTTAATATTTCACGTAGCTTTAGACGCGAATTGTATTTTTGAGAGAAAAGAAGTGGTAAAAGCAGCAGCTACAAATACAGCACAGAGCGATAAAATTTACTTTTCTTCGACTGGTTTCTTATTTAAAAACATCTGCGATTTGATGAAGATTTAAACAAATAACCATGCGATTATATTCAATACGTTTTGGTATAAGCGAGAACGAATAAGCGATAAATTCTCGTCGCGTCGTGAGCGCTTGTGACAAATTAAGAGCGATTATCGCAATTTTTTTCTCTCTTCTTGTAAATCGCTAACTATATGAAAACACCTTTAGTTCTTAATTAGAAGATAGAATTATTTTATGGCTTTACTTAAAGTAAGGATGTTTATTTTTAATCTAAAATTTTCTTTTATTGTCCATTGCAATAGTCATAAACTGTCTTCGCGGGGACAATAAAATGGCATCGATCAGTGTTCGATTTAGCGACACGCAAATGCTAAATTCATATATTTATAGATCAATTAGAGGTATTTTGCTGCAAACATATTTATCACAATGCCATTAATATTACGACAAATAGTAAAAATTTACTAAAATGTTTTTTTAGTTTATAATATTGTGAAATAAAAATTTCGATTGTTAGATTTATAAGCCAAATTTTTAAAATTTACGCCAAATATTCCCCTTGTTATTAAATTGAGTTAAATAAGTAGGACTTACATTAACATTTATTGGAAACTTTATATAAAGAACATAAATATAAAATTGTTTGTTTTTTATTTTTAAAAAATATCAATAAGAATAATAAAAGGTGAATGTTTTTCTTAATTTATAAAAAGTATATATACTGTTTATTGTTTGAATTTTGGGAAAATAAATTAAATTTTTTAATGAAATAATTGAAATTTGTCTCACAAGATGGCAGCACGTGCCAAGTAGGGTGTAACCGAAAAGTGGAATTTTGTTCGTCCATCCGCATTTCTTTCGTAAAAATTGAAATCTTATTAAAATCGAATGAAATCTAATGCATATGTAAATATATTAATATTTTTATTCTATTTTATTATACAATACAAACATTTCTCGTGTCAAAAGGAATCAAATTTAAGTCAAATTAGTCGATAGAAGTTTCCTTTCAGTGCAGATGGACCTTATTTTATTACACAGTTATTTATATATTAAAAAAAAAGTTATATTCTAATACAAAAATTGACTTTGTAAAATCATCGTTGTTTTTTTATTCGAAGTTGGTTAAATGACACTTTAGAAATCGGCACTTAAAAAAACATAAAAAAAAAAAAAAAGAGAATTGAGAACATCCACGAAATGTATTCGCGGCTCACTTCAATCCACTTTTGCTGGAAACACGCAAATTGAAATCACGCCGCCATCGATGCCAGTCACGTGAGAGATGATTGACAAGCGGCCCCGCGTGCTTGACGTAAAGAACACCAGTGGCGTCCTTCGACGTCACGAACCGAACTCTTCGCTATTGGTCGTTACCGGAAACTCCTCTACATTAACGACGTCCTCCGTCCAGTAAAAAGGAAAGTCGAACAATTTATGCAAATACTTTAAAAGTCTCTGGCTGCATTTCCGGATGGCGTAGGTCCCGAAAGAGTAAAGAAAACCCTAAAAATTCCTGGTGTTTGCACTGTTTGAGTGACATCTAACATCCCGGTTACTAAGCCATCGGTAACTCGATCTGGAAATCAGTTTTTAGACGTCTGCCAACCGATACAGTATATTTTAAACGCTCCGCACACAAACGGCTGTAGTACAAGTGTTTCTCAACCGGTGGTTCGCGAACCGCCGCTTGATTAATAAATATATTCTGTGGCGAAATAAGCGAGATCGGAAGTTATTGTGTAATTGCATCCTTTGAGAGTGTAGAAACACGGTCGAGTATATGTTTTTTTTTAAATCCCAAAAGCTCACTTGTGGATGAACGTTTTTCAAGCTGGGATTTGCAGTTTAAAAGAGGGAGCGGTCGATGATCTGGGAGAATCTTAATAGCAGTTTCGTCTTTTGAATAATAGCATTTTGACGTTTTTGGTACAATCCAATAAATTTTGTTAACGGAGTGGAGATTTCCACCTGTAGGGGAGAGCCGCTTCACGTGACTGCGTGACGTAATTTTCACTATAGCGGTTTCGGTAGTCATGGTAACTTTATGTCAACACAAGAACGAATCTCCAGACTTTCTTGCTGCGGAATTTTAAAATTGTTGGGAAAACACAAACAAAAAGAAAAGGAAAAGAATAAGTTGTTGAAACCGTCGCTATACAGATGCAGACGGTTGTTTACGCCAATCAAAACGATGGTTTCTTAAACGCGGAGGAGAAAAAATGGAGAAGGCAGGACGGAGGCCACACCTCGACTTAATGTCCTTTAATGGGTGTCCGGTTATTGATGGACGACGTAGTGTTTAATTCTTTGGGAGATCGGCGATAGAGAACACGCGAGCGGAAAGTGTGCAGAAGAGAAATAAAGGGGTGCCGGCGCCTGGCGGGGAGGCATTAAAGGCAAAAAAGTGTGTCGTTTTTACTTGTGGCGGTCGGGATGTCAAGGAGTCAACACCATCCGAATGGATGACATGGAATCGCTTGTAGCAGGAAATTATTGATATACCAGATTCACTTAGGAGTGCTCGGTCGAGGCAATTTCGCCGCACGGCCTCGTCGGGGGTCGACCCCTAGCGGCGAGCGTAGGAAACATCCCACAGTGTGATTCTAATGGAAATGTTGTGTTTCCTACGCAGGGATGGTGACTGTCACGTGACGGCCGAGTGATGCATCACTCGTAGCGTCACGACCGCGAGCCGTAACAAAGAGGTATGGAGAAAACGTGTTAAATTTACCTCTCTATCATCGAAGGCTTTCTACTTGTCAACTTCGACTTTCCGACCGTTTTCGGTCTGGCCGCGCGCGCTCTACCTCTCTGCGACGGTTCGGAGGTGTGGAGCGCGGTAGTGGGTCCCAATTAGCTATCCAGATGGGCAGATACGGCCTGGTAATCGGATCGCGTCGGTGTTCGGCGTGTTATACCTTTCCCACGACATCTAGCGTTTAGGCCGGAAACGGACCAGGTAAACACGTCGGGTCGTCCGAGGGTCAGACGGGTCGCGACCCTTTATGGGGGTGGGGAATCGTTTACATTAGGCGTGACACGTTGCCTGTGATGTGCCGGCGTTGCTTGATGGGGCACAACGTACACATTGGCACGGCTAAGTGTGGGGACAAGACGAACTCTGACCCCGCGGGGTCAGGAATAGAGGTTTCTCCACCCGATTACAGAACTCATTCTGTCATTGGTGGATGTTAAATGCCGGTTCGAACCGAAACGCTCGCTTCGCAGTTAGACGAATCGTATCGAAAATCAATTAGGCACTCGGCTTGGCTTCTTTTTCTTAAAGACCCGTTAACGTTTATCGATAAATCGTCGCTTTTCGAGCAAAAACGGAAGCGCTAAGAACGACTTCCGGTCCGCAATCGTTGCTTTTAATCTTAACGTCTCCCTTATCCAAGTTGCGAATTTTCCTGGCCGCTCGAACCACTGGCGATGCGACGCGACCCGCGACGCGTCGAACGGATAGAACGTTGGAAAAAAACCGTTGGAAGAAGGGCTGCCCCGGGTTAATGATAATCTGGCAATGGAAAGTTAATTACAAGCACCTAAACGTTGTTGGTCGGCTAAGGTCGCCGTGTTAGGATTAATCAAGCCAACCGGTCAGACGGAACGTTGAAAAGCCACGTGCCTCTCGTCACGTGATGGTCGGTGTCTGTAGCCGTAATTTCCGGCCAAAGCCCGTCTAGTAACTTCCTCCCGGCAGTTTGAGGTCTGGCCGACAGAGGGTTCTGCCTTAGCGGCAGCGGAGCCCAAACGAGTGTCGGAGGGAAGAAAGTAATGGACTGTGTCCACACAAAGTCTTTCCGAGCAACGGCGGGTTACGGTAATATTGAAACGAATTAGAAAGTTGTCGGCCACAGATGTTTCTGGCAATGGAAGAGAATCGCCGCTCGAGATGACCGTCAATCAATGACTCCGCGTTGTCGGTCCCCAGATTACGACCGACACGCGAGTTCGTGTAGCGCTTTAATTACCTTATCGGACTTTTATCAATGGTTTGACCGCTCGCTGGTCATCTAGAACAATGGGGGCAAATGCGAGCCCGCTTTTAGCGACGACGACACGCAAACTGCTAATGGTGGCCTTCGTGGTCTGCCTATCTTTATCAAATCGCTGACGTATATCTAATGCTGACGTTTATAGCAAAATAAAGCAAAACTTTCTTTACGTGTGCGACGCCCGAGCTGCAAATGGAGCAATATGAAGGGAGGGGAATTCGCCACTCGTAAAAACGAAGGATGGAATACTCTGCTAATCGAAATTTCTGACATCAAAGTAACGACGCAATGCCGTTTTTAAATAATCGTCGCTATAAAGAAGTACTCGCAACGGTTGTATCGGGATCGTGGCGTCGAGTTGCACGCTTTAATTGAGTCGTCGCGAAGACAGGGACGATGACGGTCTGGCGATGGAGTAGATATAGAAGATCATTGTTCGCTTTTTTTTGCTGCACAAAGCCATCCAATGTGGACCGACCCTCCACACAGGCCCTTTGTCTGTAACAGTGACAGAGTTTAGCGGGGAGATAATATTACATCCAGATAAACCACCTCTTAACCATTCTTGCCGTAAACCACACAACAATCTTTTATTTCTGGTCTTTCGAGAGCGTCTTGCCATACGAATCCACTCTTCTCCAGCAACAAAACTATTCTCTCTCGGAGATTTTCGTCTGTCCGTTTGTCGACATTTATCCCAAATTGTCATCGGTTCATGATAGGCAATAAATTACAGTTATTGCTTATCGAGATCTCCGGATGATAAACTGTGCATCTGCCACGCGCTTATATTAATTATTAAAGATAGACGGAAGATTTACGGAATCTTACAAGAGATATCAATTAATTGCTGTTAACTTAAAATTTTAAGTTATTACAACTATTTTCGATCTCGTAGTTCAACAAGAAATTGTTGATTTCCATGATGAGTTCCAGTTGAATAAGCTATAAAATAAGCAGAAATGTGTGTGAAGAATCGCAATTCTTCTAGCCTATTGTAAAAAATGTCAAAGTTTATCCGGATTTCCAGTCCAAAATTAATAATATAATGACTCAAACGAGAAATCTAATTTTAGGTTTTCGAACAGATCCGGGTTCGGTAGTAGATATATACAAAACGTTTAATTTCAGACAGAAATCCTTTCATGTGTGAATGTATGTGTAAGCTGCAATGACAAAGTGTACTGTCAGGCGATGTGACATCATCACGTGTACTGATGTCGCCAAGATAGGACACAATGTCGCCATCTCCGTCCCAGTCCCGCACTTTAAGTGGTCTTATAAACTAATATCATTATGTATGGCAATCTAGTCAGTTTATAGCGCCGTGTTACCTACTTGTGTGTTGCATCGGGTTTCTTTATCTAAAGATAGCAAAATCAAGTGATGTTTCTCGGAAACCGATTCATACTGTGCTTCATTGTAATCGATATACAAAACCACAATTATATCTTCCGTTTGAATAACGGCAAATTTTTAACAGAAGCACAAAGTCGATGGGGTTCCGCGCCAACCGGAATCCCAAACGTGGATCCGCATCCGGAACAGTTCATCAGTCTCGCAGTAGCTTGTTTCTCTTCGCGTTACGCTTCCGTTTCGAACACCTTTAGGAAAGCACCGAGCTCGATTATTCTCGTTAAGAATTCTTTGCCGCGGTCTTTATAACGCGAAACACAATACGCATGCGCTATTAGGTGGTTTTTTTCCCCCTCACGTGTACCACCTCTCCAGCGAACAGGTTTGGCCGAACGGACCCTAAAATCATATCAGAAATGTAGAGAAAGAATTCGAGTCGAAAGAAAATATGACGCGAATATGCAAAATTGATGTCGATGCAATGCGTGAAGGTAAGTCTTTCCCCCCTTAAAGTATGTTTAAGTCGATTCCTTCGGTGGAAAGCTACCTGGCGCTCCGTGAAGGCCGTATGCTGCCAAGCATTCCTACCACTTTTACAACTGCTACTCTATTAAATTCGATTATTAAAGTATTAATTCCCGAATTATCGCTATAATTACGGCATAGAATATGATCCTTAAACACGTGATCGCATTTGATAACGGATGATAAGAGATAGACAGTTAAAACATGCGTTATTAATGTAATGCATTTAACATTGACACTCGGACATCGTTCTATGCAAATTTGAGTATGGAGCATCGTTCTTACGAATGAAATTCACTCGACTGTTGCAGAAGTGTAAGAATAAATGTCAAAATTGAGTCTTTTCTAATATTTTGCCATTTATCCTTTTCAATTTTGTGAAAGTCCAGTAGAGGAAGAGAATTTAAAGAAAAAGCAATTTGAGATTTCTGCAATTTACTTCTTTAAATTTCTATAAATTTATTCTTAAAAGGAGAAATTAGTAATAGAAATAATTGTGTTCAACAGTTGGTATATAGAAGAATATTTTCTTAGTACAATCCTTTATGGACGTGTCTAAAAAAAAAACAGTAGAAAGGATTAAAATATCAAAAAAATTCTTATAAAATAACATATTTTGATATGAAAATATTCAGTTTTTCGCAGTTTATCCAGGAAAAGTGCGGACAATAAATATTACGTAAACATTTGCCAGTGTCCTACTTTAATAATGTCAACATGGCTGTAAAACGTGGACGCCTAATGGAAATATCTAGAGAAATAAATGAATAGAAATGTGTATAAATGCCGTTTTTAAATGAAATCTAAAAATATCTTTACTAAAGAATATTACGATTGAAAGAAACTGTTTTTCTCTTATTTCTAAATGGAAACTATTGTTAATAATCGCTCATTATAACACAAGAGACTTTTGATTGTCTGTAAATTGTCTCCACGCAAAATACGTTCTTTAAACAGACAGAAAAGTTTTATTTTTATTTTATTTCTTTTTTAAAATAAATTTCTAGACTTAATTTCAATTTTTAGTTATTTAAATCAACCAATAAAAATACTTTTATTAAATAAAAAAAATTATCATTAAATTAAAACAAAAATAAAACAATATATTAAAAAAACACTCTTTTAGCTAGATAAATAGAGCAAAGGATTAATTTTTTTTTAAGTATTTTAAATTAAAAAGTACCGCTTCCTTGTCATAAAATTGTCATTATTAAATTTAATTAAAGGTGTACTGTAGTACATCTCAATTATTTGTAACAATAAATCACTCATCTGCCAACTCACTCCACAGACATTCGATTTTAATAAGATTCATTAGAAGATAGAAGTTCTACATTCATTACAGGCCATAAGAAAAAATCTTTCAAAAATATATTCCTGCTCATTTTTATTTAATATATTTTTTTTTTTTTTAGAATTATTCTAAAAATTCTTACAGAAGTTTTAATTGACGGTAGAGACTCGTAATTATCCACTTGCGACTGCTCGAATCTGATACGAGTACGTGTCAACTTATGATAATATACGAGGTATAAATGTTAAAATTAATGATTATTTTGACAAAAAGAAAGGTTCGATTCGCTTTAAGGCGTGGTCTTTTTTGAATTTTTATTAAATTGACAGCTCGGTTTTGCCTAATTTTCGAATTCCGTACATCGCTTAAATTCATGTAAATAGTTCTGTGTTGTATGTTATATCAGTTATATCATATAAATTCGTGTACATTCTCTTATATTTAGCTTAAATTTATATAAATACGTGAATTTATTTTTGCTGTAAAGTATGCTTATTTTCTCGCTAATTTAAATTAGTATGTTTCTACATAAATTTGCATACTTTCTCGAAGATTTAACGTAGATAATTATCTACAAATATCTTAAATAAACCTTAAAGTTTATATTTTGGCACGTTAAATCGCACATTAAATTGTTAGAGAAGGCTTTTTATAATTGCATGCATTGTGTGATAGAGGAGGAGGCTTCGACAGTATTTATTCTTGTTTTAATTCTAAAAATAGTAAAATGGAAAATAATAAGGTTTATCATTAATGACTTTACTCTATTTTTAATTTGTACTTGAAGTAAATTGTATGCTTAAAGTCGTCAAAGGCCAACTTTCATCCTTTCTGCAAAGAGTATTAATAGAAGTAGAGAGACCGGGAAGTAAGTTTGTCGGTCTGTCGACCGATCTTAACAGAAACGCGAAAGATTCGAAACTAAAGTAGTTCAATCGATTATTTTTTTTTTTTTGAAAGCTTTACTTTTACGCCGAGTCAATATCGTAATTGTTCTATCGACGAACGTCGAGTAACAGTCCTTCTCTCGCAACTACTCGAAAATGAATTGTTTAAACGAATGCCATTCTTGTGAGTGACCGTTTATCCATACCATTTTTCATTTGTTTGTTTTTTTTTTTTCTTTTTTTTACTTTTGTAATTTCATTATTACTAACGGATAGACAGCCGAACTTTCAAAAAATTTTGTAGGCCCGTTTCTTAGTCGACCCCCATATAATACTGTTGATTTTTCCGTTTTATATGAATTCCATGTTGTACGAGTCACTTAGATTTTACAAATACGTGAGCCGTTCACAGCCCGGCACACATATTTGTAAAATCTAAGTGACTCGTACAACATGGAATTCATATAAAACGGAAAAATCAACAGTGTTATAGGGGGGTCGACTGTAATACGATAGACTTTCGATGTAGTGAACTCTTAAAGACCTAAGTAAATCATTTAGTAGATACATAAAGGAGGAGGGGGACCAGAAAAATCGTTCGCTAAATAGGGTGTTTACTATATCGAGAATCCACTGAATGATACACATATTTTGCTAATTATTCTCTATGTCGGTAGTAGATTTTTTTTACAATAGTTTACGAAGTAAATAAGAAATCGATTGTTAAATTAAGTTTTCTATGAATTTCTACGTTCTTTTTTTTATATTTATTTCATTAAATTTAGAGTATTTTTTGATAAAATTACCTAAAATAAATGGAGTTGTTTGTGTAGCCTTTATGCGTAAAGTACAAAAGTCGTATTTATTAAGAACAATTAGAATTTGATAATTAACAAAAAGCTTTGTGTTTAAAGTTTCGTTAAATACTTTCTCAGTTGGTTTATATTATTTCAAATGATAAAATTTTGGAAATTATTACTTTTTTTTCTTTCTCAAAATAAATTAAAAAAACAAAAATGTTTTTCAAAGTGCTCTTCTAAATAACGTCACACTCGACTTAGTACCGATTTCAGTAGGGAAAAAAATAGTGGCGTTAAATCGAGGTTTGACTGTCCCTTAGATAAAAATTAAAAAACGCTTAATACTAAGATTTATTTATAAAAATATTTCATAATTAAATATAATTGTGAGGAAAAAATTCAAGAATTTCTTGCATAAATTACTCATTTAAGACGTTCTGTAACACGATTTAAGAATGTTATTCTGTAAAAAAAAAAAAAAAGATTTATTTTATAAACGAATATAATTTAGTTATGCTCTATTTAATTAAATAAAATTACGCTTCATTTTTCTCATAGATTAACGTAGAACAAAAGCTGATAGAAGACTTTGGAGCATATATTTATGAATTTTTTTAAAATAATTATTTAATAAATTATATAATTTGTGTTAATTAATTTATCTTATTTATACTTTACTCTGTATTAAGTAATTTTTATTGTTTCTCTCTTTTTATTAATTTTAGAGAAAAATTGAAAAATCGGAATTGTTTCAATGAAGTGCCTTCACTGAACTCTGTTACAAAGTTGAACTAAACACTTAATTTACATTGAAATTATTAAAATGATTTTATAATTAAGTATATATTTTTGGATAAAATTTTTAATTAATTAGTCGTTTATCGTTCTGTAGTTCAAAGGATGCTTTAATGATAATACACGAGTAATTATTATTGTTTATTTTCACTAATTTCATTTGTTAGAGTAGTATAAAACTGTAATTTTTCTTTAGATTGTCTATTGTATTCAAATTTATACAGAAATTATAATTAATTCTCCAATTTAGAGTTATGTTGATGATTTTTAATAGCAAAAACTTAACTTCTCGTAATAAAACTAAACGTTATAGGCCTGTATCCCTTACTCCCTTCATCATCATCATCATCATCTGTATTACGATAGAAAATTAGAAGTAACAATCTTTTGCTACTATTTCTACTTTTACTCTTATTTTCCATCCTCCTTATTTATTTTTTATTTTAACTTTCACAGCTTCTAGAGTCATTTTTAGATCTTATCACTCTACTTAATATGATTTTTGTTAAAGAACAATATCTATAATTAACCGAAATCGAGAAATTAGTAAATTTAATAATTAAGGAGTGAAAAAAAGTATATTTTACTTGCCCTCTCCGTAAAAATTGCGGGATTCCGTGTTGTCCAAATTCGTGCTTTAATTTTTATATTTAATTTGGATTGAAATACTTTTCTTCGATTGTTATTCGTTTCGGAGAGTTAATAACATCGATCGGAAAGTGAATAATGTCTATATTCGTAGAGTAATCGAAGCCATATACAGTGCATTAAAATATATCGACGCCTTGTGTAAGGTTCGAGTACGTTTCAATCGTCTTCCACGCGCGATTCTACACACTCCACTACTTCTGAATACGCAAAACTTCCCCACTCGTCTCTAAAACTAAATTCTACTTCAAGTAACTTGAGTTTTATATCGAAATCTGAAAATATTTTAGGCCTAAGACTGATATTCTTTATATATCTGCATTCGATTGTATCCGAATAATTTTCTACCCCTTTCATTAATAATTCGATAGTGAGCTTTCCAGGCTTTTTAGACGTTTTATATAGCCTAAATTTTGTAGAATCGGCGATATATAAGACTCCGAATAGGCAATAATGAACGGGTCATAAACAATAATTGGATGTAGTTACAAAAATAATAGGGTCTGTAAGTGTATAATTGTTCAATGATTGGAAGAAGGGTAGGAGCGTACACATCAGTGAAGTTATCTATTGGCATTATTGATGGAATCACTAGACGTTGCAATAATTAACTTGATTTACTATTGTTTTTTTTAAGCTTAGCTGAATAAATTAGCGAAATTCAATTCAGCGTTATAATTCCTCGTATTGTTTTAAATACTAATTTGATACTTCTTATACGGAACAAATTCCGTAGATTTTTTTAAAATCATTTTATGATATAGATTATGGTTACGGCGGTTTTATAATTAGGAAAACTCTTCGCGTGACTAGAGAAAAAAAAAACAGTAGCAATTCGTTAAATATGTGAGTATGATCTTAACGATTCGATCTTCCGGGAGAACGATCATCAATACAACCTTTTGTAAATCGTGTTTAACATTGAGACTTCCATTAGAATGAATGACGTGCATTTCAAATGTTTAAATTTAGTTTCGTTGGTATTTTAGAAACGGATGAGATTCAAAATATTACTTTTATCTTTCATCTCATTATGATGGTAAGGTTGTTGGTTCTTTTTGTTAAATCCAATTCGCAATATTGTACACAGGCTATTGGTATGTTTACCATTTACAAGCCAGAGAGTTAGCCTATTCCTCTTCTGGTAATTATTCCTCTTTGGTGGCATTCTCTTTGTGCAAAAGTTTCAACTTAAATGGAGGTTTATGAGTGGAAAGGTGGATCAATCGAATGGCTTCTTTCGAGACACGTAATTTATTTGGTTTAGAAGTTTAAACGGTTCGAAAAGTATACGCATTAGTATTTTAAGAAGGCGAAAAAGTTTCGCTCTTCTTATTGATTACGATCTCGATTCGACAAAAATCCGGAATGGAACGATTCGAAAGATAGATCTTTACGAGACGAAATTTGAAGAGAAAGCTCGATTGATATCTAGCATAACTCTTTGCAGTCGATTCCTCGAAAGTAGCATTTTCCTTCCCGGAATAAAATGACTGACTCGCTTATGATTCACGCATTTTATTTCATTTCCTAAAGAAGATGCAGAGAAATAGTTGGAAATTATCGAATGAAGAGAAGCAATTTGAATAGGAATACCCTCGAGAAATATTAATTTTTGTGTGTTTCTATAATGATTTCATCGAAACGAATCGTTATAATTAAACATTAATTGATTCGAACCGATAAAATAATATCCGTCGCCATTAATAACCGTTCTGAAGTGAATCCTATTTGCTTTAGAGACGAATTAAATATTAAAAAGAAGTAAAAAATTCAGAAAAAAATCTTATTATAAAGTTAAAAACTCTTGTATGAAGCGAAAAAATATATATATGTTTATTTTTTAACAAAGCAGGAAGACTGCAATATAGCGCAATTCGCATTGTGGGTTCGAACCCACGCCCTTTGACAACGCATCCTGGTCGAGGGGCGGGTTCGGTTCCCACCGGGGATTAACGTATTTCCGTTCGAATCTGGATTCTTCCTTTATTAGACACGCGAGATTGGTGAAATAATCGAATGGCATTATTTGTCATTTCACGAACACCCTGTTTGTTAGTGTTTATAAACATTAAACGTTAACAAATAATGCTCGTGAAACACATTTAATGTTTAATAAACATCTGGCGCAATGAGAGACGGTCTCATTTAACGATACTACTGGAAAAAATGTATTGTAGCGCGTGTTTTTGAATAGGTACCGGGAGGGATCGGTGCCAGGCGAGTCAATTATTGCGTTTGTGGACGGGTCGAGTCAAAACGGGTTTAGGAGTAGAGGCGCGCATTTCGTGCGTCGAGCGGATGTGCCACGCGAACTCATCACAACGTTTCATTGACCAAAGGAAACATGAATAAAGCATACGGGGTTAATTGTCGAGAGACCCGGTGGCACGCAATTAGACTGTGTAATCTTCGGGGGCAGGGCGTGTTGTAACTCGGTCCCCGTTTCGGGAGTCCTCGATTAGCAGGAAATTGGATCCGTTTAAGTCGCCACCATCGATCTAGCGGCGCGTCACCCCAACGACGCGACCTCGAGCGCTCTCTGGGCCGGAGGTGGCGGAGATGGGCTAACGCGCGACCCCGGCACACGGTTCGTTTAGTACGGTTACCATGGCGACTCGTTCCCTGTAAACTAGCGTGGGAGACGGTCGCAGAAATTGGCTAGATAATTAACTGCGGATCGCTAAACGTCTCGTAACGGACGGACAGACGGACGTCCGTTTTCAACGGGTTCTTCTCTTTCGTAATCTACGAATTGGCTTAGTTTATGCGACTTTCTCGTTTTGATTATCCGAAGAAAACGGAAGTAATTGATACCGAGAATCGAAGCAGATAAAATCTTGGAGGCGAGCCAAGCTCTAAAAAGAAACAAAAAAATGCTAATAGAGTCGATGTGTATCTGGTTTGACCTCAAAAGACTGATCTTTCTTAAACGTTTGATTTTTATTCGAGAAATTCTTATGCATTTCGTTTGGCGCAAACCTTCTCGACTGTAACCAAGCCAAGTAAAAGTCCCCTCGAAAAGTTTCGAGGTTCGTCATTCCCAGTGTTTTTGTTAGCGTTAATAGTGTATTTATACTAAAAGATTTAACTCTTTTGCAATCTCGGATACTGTTAAAGAGACAAACGTGAGCCGGAATTGGTACTCGATCGATACGAAACGTGTTTTGTTTGCAGCTAATGGCTTTAGAGCCGGAGGCGGAGTTACCACCTGTCCTTACGAAGTGACCCATTGGCGACGTTATGGGCAATCATTGCCGTTTGTGGGGTTTCCATTGTTGGTACTAATGCCACCGATAGAACGGTTCTTCGACGTCGGATATCCCTCGTCCGCCACAATGTCCTCCCGCGCTTCGTCTTCTAGCATTGTTCTTCCTCCCCCTCCGGTTCCGGCCAAACCGGACACTTTACCAACCACGTGATGGCGGGTAAATAGTTACATCTCTGTGTGTTTGCGGTTGTAGTAGGTAGTCGATGGTAATGGAAGGGGGTCGTCCGTGAATAAGTGCGTGCAAACAAGAAACGGGTCCCCGTTCGATCTTCGAACCAGCGCATCTCTCTGTTGGCCACCAATATTTGCAAGCGCAGAGTAAACAATCGGTGGTTTGACAAGTGATGAGATTTGGCCAGCAAATTGTCTGGCTTCTTTAGCGCGACAGAGCTCCTTTGATGCGGTGATGAAACTAACCAGATCCTGACTCCTGGGTTCGAGACAGTGTCGCTTTGTCTCCGCTGCTCGCTCGTCTCGTTTTTTTCGTCCCGAGCCGGGCGGTGAGCTTCAAATGACAGGGATGTGTCAAACGAAGAAGTTAGTAGGAGTGCACACTCCCGTTCGTCTCGAGCGAAATATTCGGGGCACGCACCATATAGGAGCTTTTATCTGCCATTGTCGGAGCTTTGATTCTTCTACTGTCAAAGAAAGAAGTATTACAGACCGAGCGGACATTTGCACGTGCAGCACCTCGTGGCTTCGTTCGAAACCGAATACGAGCGATTTTTTTCGAAGCCGTTTCGCGGGGTTTTTCTAGAGAACGAGGCAGCGAAATGGCGAAACGGCTGACGTTTAAGGGAGTGACCAATTTGATAAAGATAGTCTGTAGCTTGATGAAGTTTGACGAGGTGTGAAACGTCATTACCTCCTCCCAGAAAGAGGGATCGGTACCGCCGAGTACAGACCGGTGATGAATTGTTTTAAGTGGATACCAGCTGCAACTGTCAATTCACTATTTATGAATCGTCTCGAGATGGGTTATTGGATTGCATTCGTCTTAAAAAAAAACAAAAGAAAAAAATATTAGCGTCCTCGAACATTAAAGACCCGCTTTGATTTCGTTAGCCACATCAATCGATTTTTGGATAAAAATCGATTTTCCATCGAGTCGAGTGCTCGGGGTTTTCACCCGAGAGTGTAATTTTCGAAACCTTTGCCTGAATTATTTAGTAATGTCGGTTGGCCACTTAGTCGATATTTCAGTCCCTGTCTAATCATCGCGGCCGAATGAAATAGCGGCCGCGCGGTCAAAGACGAAGGGAGCGCTTTTAATTACGTCAGCTATACATCACCTGAAGGGTATATAGACGTAAACTAGCAGCCACACGTCTATAATTTACGGCTAAACTTTGGGCGGTTAACGGTTGTCGTAAATTCTCTCCCGTCCGTCTCATCTTCCTTTCGTTTGGGCTCACTGACCCCGAGTGGTGTCGGTGGCACGCTCGCCGACGTAACGATTCGGGACAGTCGCTCACCTCTCCTCTAACTAGATTGATTGATCGACGCCTACCTAAAACCTGGAACGAGTGAAAATGCCAAAGAATTAGCCATTTCCGACCAGCGCCTTGGCTAAGAATTTCCAGTTTTCACAGTTTCCTAACACGTGCTGTGAGGCTAATCAATCGAGAAAGTGTCGCGTAATTACCAAAAAAGAAAAAAAGAAAATAGTTGCGAGTGAAATCGAATCGGTTCATAAGAAAGATAATTTTGAGAGCGAAATAAAAAACAGTTTCCAGATCACTCGGTGAAGTAATGACCGGTCCAGCTGGAAAGTTATCTGGCAGCCGAATGCTGGAGTGTCATGTGATGACGGACAGCACCCTCGAAATGTCTCCCGTCGTCGTGAAATATCGCTGGCTTCTTTCAGCGCAATTCTGAAAGCAGGTAGTGGTCTGAAGGTTGCTCCGCTCTCGGCCTTTCCCCATATCGTCTCCAAACATCAGAGGAGTAATATCTGCACCTCTCTGTGGGACCGTGGCTTTAGGAGATCAGCAGGTGGTATAAACTGACTGAACAGCTATCGTTCGAACGAGTGTCGCCAAAAATGACAAAGTTAGATTCTAGGTCATAAAACCGACGATAAGTTACGTTCAAAAATGAGTTAGATACTAAAGACACTCGCGTTCAGAATTCGACTAAACTCTACTTTATTTTTAAAAAAAGAAAAAATAACTGGAAAAGAAATTTTATTCGCCTGTTTTTAAAAAATTCGATTATAATTTACTGCAAAACGTGTGCAGAAATTTCATTAAAAATAGTTCCCACAGTTGGTGAAGACACACGAATGGAGTCACATAGTTCTCTTATCTGCACTCCACTTTGCTCTTTCCATCTCGTCTCTCCCATGTTTCTGATTTATCTTCCAACTTTAGACAAATATGCTCTTTCCCAGACAGGAAATGCGCCCAACGGGGTCGATATGCACCGAATATAATTCAAATTAGATAATAGGGACGAAGGAAGATTAAGTGAAGGAGAGGGTTCGACCGTTTTGCCGGACACTTTTCGATTGTTTAGTCAAAGAGATATTGCGAGAAACAAAGTGTCGATCTACCGATTTACAGGATAATCGTTCCAGTTCGTTTGAGATGATGGATAAACGAAGGGCGAAATTGCGAAAGAGTCACATTCTTGCTTAGAAACACCTGCAAAGTTTCGTCGGAAAATCTTCCAGACGCCCCGAAAGGCCCATTATGGCAGAGTAGCTTCCATTCACCCCAATAAACGGCCATAAAGGTCACTTAGCTTTTAGAGGTCCGTCGTACTTCATCCTCACCACTTCCACTTCCAAGCAGGCCGTTCCCCCCTTTTTTTATATAAATTACAATAATTTCGAAGTCTGTCTTGTTTAAATAAATAGAGAGATTAGTCGGCGACCCCCGGTGACGTTTTTATGGTGTCGATCCCTTTTCCATCTGCGCGGAATTAGGGGTTGACGTATTTACTATCGGTAATATCTGTTTCTTGTCTGTGGTAACAATTAGCGTAGGGGGTCGAAGGTCGTCTCGGAGGTCATTTCCGCGAAGACCGACCTCTTTGTTAGAAAGGCCTCGGGGGCCTTTCTAACAACCAGAAAGTTTGACTTTTGCTACTGTAAGGCCCCCGAAACGATTAACTAGTTAATCTGACACAAAAAGTTTTTTATTTTCAGTGTATTTAAATCAAATTAAACTGTTAATTGTTTCAGTTGTAGATCAACGTGCTGGTATTGAGACACTAATTAATTCGTGTTGTAAAAATAAGAAAAAACTTTTAAAAAATTCCCTTAAATATTCTAATTTAGCTGTCGATTTATCTGATAGACTATGATACATACGTGTTGCGTTAGACAATTTACTACATTTAAACTTCCGCGATCGATGAACCACAAAATAAAGATGAGTAAGGTACCAAGAATTAAACTATTTCTATTGACAAGACTTCAATTACAAACAGATTGGAGATAAAACGAAACCCTTCTTGCATATTTGCAAATTTGTCCTGTAGATATTCTCGTAAAGATTAAGCACATATTGTACGAATTAGTTTAAATATGGAAATCCACTTGCAAGGTCTGTTCTACGTATTAAAAATAAATTAATTTTGGAAGTTTTAATAGTCCCGTATGGATTTTGTAGCTCGTGTGAAGTATTAAAATGTGGACTTCGTTTGTTTTCGTCCGGAATTGAATCACACGTAAACAATTATTTTTATTCTAAAAGAGAATTCTTGTGTAATATTTTGTTTTTACACAACACTTAATTGTAATTAATTAGCTGTAAAAAGTTGAATAATGAATATTACGTATTTAGGTATAGAAAAGGCACGTTGGCTATCATTTCATATAGAATACAGAACTCGGTAAAAACCGACTCTCATATAAATCCGTGACATTAACTCTTTAGGAAATGGCCGCGTTACTCTGAGTGCTGCAAATCACTTAGAAAATACATTATCGTGTAAACGTTAGATACAAAAAGGTACAGTACAAGTGCGCGTAATACTTCGATCACACACACACGCGTAACACGACCGTGGCAATGTAAGTGTGGAAAGGATCCCAGTTTATTAAAGTTCCAAAAGGTAGAACGCGTAGTGTGGAACGAGCCCCGTCGGCTAATTAGGTCCCCATTACCGAGCCACGCCCCATCTCGCAGGGATCGTCAAATTGTTTTATCGACCCGGTCGTCTGGCGCAACTCCCACGATATCAAATTGATTTAAATGCTCTTCGGTAAGGGGAGAGGGGGGTGAAGAATCGTCTCGTTAACCTTAAACCGCATTCAAATTCGCCCGGTCGGATCGCGCTCCGTCCTCTGAAACGAGAAGGATGGAGATAAAGACGTCACGACGACAATGTGGAACGACGACGATTAAAGGAGCTGCAGTTCGACCGCTGATAGATAGACCCTGGCTTTGTTCCATTCGGTGTATTCCTTTTGGCTTTTGTAACCCCGTCTTAGGTCAAAAGAGCCCCGGGTGATTTGTTGCTTCCACTCCGGTCCGAGGGAAAACCGATAGCGACTAGACTACGTCATCCCCGTCCGAATACTCTTTTGTCCCCGCTGACCAAACGTAAAGAATGGTGGGATTTGACCGTTCGCACCCCCTCGATTCTGATTTTAGAACACCGAAGTTTACTAGAAAAATAGAAGGACACCAGCATTTTCTAACTGGTTAGTAAACAGGCACTTAGAAAGTTGGTTCGCGGTAACGTCGACCCTCGTGATTTAATTGGGTGTAACTGTAAATAACACAACATTTTGTGAGCGAGAAAGTGGTGTAATTTCTAAAAATAACACAAATATATCGTATTAGATAATGGTTATTGAATCTTAACACCGGAAACTGTTAATGTACCTTCGTTGTAAACATTGTTTCTTGCGAGTAATAAAGTTGAATATAATATTATGTATTTGTATTGGACCGCACGCGCTCTACCGGTGGCTTGAACATATCGCGGGTGAAGAAAAAAAATCCAGTAAATAAACAAGTGTGTGCAGCGAGTAAACAATGTTGGAATTGCCAAAGAGCCAGCATAATAAAAGGTGGGCGAAGGTAAATGATTTATTTTGAAGACGTTCTGTTTGTCGGGTGGTGCGTGTGTGTCCGGGGGTCTGTTAAAATGTGGCAGGAAACGGGCTCATCTTCCCCACCCGACAACAAACGACGTTTCCGAATGCGATCTTTTTAAAAGATAAGAGCATCCGAGAAAGGGGAAGGATAGGTCTTTTATTAAATTCGTCAAAAGCTCGGGGGAGGGAGATCCCACCGTTCGGTCACTCGGAGCACAGACGGAGCAGAAGGTGATGTCTTTATCCGTTCTAACTATTTAGCATGACAAGGGGAGGGCAAAAATCTCCTTTACACCGCAGGTGACAATATTGACGCGGTAGAAAAAAGGGCAGGGGGTGGACCGGGATCATGTTTTCTCCGATTCTATGGCCGTCCCGTCCCCCAGAAGCTTCCTGACCCCGTAACCGGTGAATGTAGCGAGGGGTGGTCCGTCCGACAAAGGGACGGCTCCCGGACTGCCATCTGTCTGTTTCGGCCAATTGTACGGTCCCGATGAAGCGATCAGAGGTACGGGGACAGGAGTGAAGCGCAGGGCAGCAACGTTTCAATACCGTCTGACGGCGCAGCTAAGGAGGAACTATTGTCTCGTTATCACTTCTGCTTCAACACTTCGTCAGAACTATCGGTGGGATTAGCGAAATCCCATAACTGTCCTCTGTCACCCCGAACAATAGGCCGGACCCTGCGACAGACGGGGAACCTTCAATGGGGGACAGGGATGCCATCTCCTCTCCGACAAACAAGAAGCACTCTATCTACTTACAGAACATCCCCAGATGGTCCCAACTCGTTCTCTTACGGGGGTTGCGGTTAACGCGCGCGCCCTCCCTCCCTCCCGGCTGCAAAACGCTCGAAAATTCTTTCGTTTTCGGCTACACTGGCGAGTATTAGAGGAGGCGCTCTTTTTTTTTTCTCCGGGAGCGAGTCTCCCGTTACAGAATCGTCGGTGGCACTCGTTGTTTATACGCCAACACGTGGCCGGCCGCTCGTCCTACCCTTATTGGTCAATTACGCGACGCGTTGGCGATAAAACTTCCTCAATTAGTGTTTCTACGTGACAATCGGAGCAACCAATTAGCCCCTTCATCTCGTTTCGCAGACGTTTCCTCAGTCTTATCTCTTCTGACCGCAAACAGGAATTCTCCAAACGTTACCCGAAGCTGAAACTCACTCTCCAGATAAGTTTTATCGAACGCTACAAACTCTCCTCTATTTCATCGGTAATTATGTATTTATTTTGCCTTAAATATTCGTTCGGCGCGCGCTCACGCGGAGAGGGGACGCGCCACGCGGGCGACTCTCGGCCGTAAAAAATGTAAAGATGCCACCTCGGACCCATCCGAGTACTTACGAAGGTGGAACTCGATCACCACCGAATATCCGGATGACCCGACGGAGCGGAGGAAGCGGCCAATGGACGACGCTTCTTCTCGTCACGTGAGCACGGCGACTCCTCCCTCCGGGCAGGACCGCGAATGAAGTCCATACGTCATCGACTCGGTAGGTCGGCGCGCGCGATGGTCGCGCTGGCAATCTTCGACTCGTGCAGATTCGCGGACGACCCAAAACCCGACACCTTCCATGAAGAAGACGGAAACTTCGAACAGTTACAGTAAGTTGCAATTTCTGCTTGGTTTTCTCCTTCGCACGAGCGCCGGACGTTCGACCCCACCCGACTCCCGAGTGGTCGCTCTTAATGGGACTCGGGATGGATCCGCGGATATCGGAACACTACAACGCGTCACTTAATACAGGGTTAGAACCCACAGGTTGCCTTCCCTCCACTCGGAGAGGTCCTTAAACGCCGTGAGTCGAACTTCGAAACCGAAACAAAACTTTCCGTGATTCATTAGTCCAAGACGGGGATATCGGCGATGATGTCACGGTGAGGAAAACGCGTATCCGACCGACGTTCCTCGATAAACTACGCGAAATTTTCGACAAAGTTGCCGGAATGCTCCCCGTCGAGAACGAGAAGGAACCGACGAGGCCTCCTCTCTCGACCCCTTACGGTTTACAGAAAAGGAACCGGGCCCTTTTAATATTTAAATAATTTGTCGGTGGGAAGTTTTCGCGCACCCCGTCGCACGAGCGGCAAGCGGTCCCCCCAGTCTCAACCGTCACTTTGCGTTCTCCGACCGAGCTTTTGTTAGAGGCGTCGTCCGCGACTCCACGGCCCGAGATTAAGGTACTCGAAACTCACCGTCGCCCTCGTAACTAACGAGAAACTCATCTCCACCTCCAAATTCGTCTCCTTCTCTAAAATATCTTATTTTCTAACTTAAAGGCGACTTTGGTCGGCGAGAAAGCGAAACTTTTCCTCCCGTCAGCCATTTTCGTTAGGCCTATCCGAGTGGGGTGCGTATTATTTACCGAGTTTTAAATGGGAAAGACGTTAATCAAAAGGGGCGCATTTTTGTTTACTTTCCGCCCAATTTCCGGTTCCTATCTATCGGAATCGAAACGTTCTTCTTCCTATCGTAATTGGTTACATTTGCTCGGTGATTCATTCCTGTCGGAACGTCGGACGTCGGTGTTAAAGTCAAAGAAACTGTATTACTCAACACCGCGTCGATACGAGGAAATCGTTTGTCGACCAAACTGTTTCTACGATACAAACAAAAACAAATGTTTTCTTAATACGGGATTTTACACCAATTTATTATACCTTTAGTTTGCATGCGGGATAATGGCCAACGTCCCGTCACTTTTCTTCTGGTGTTTAAGAGTGTAATTTTGCTTCGGGGGGATGCCCAAATGCCAAACCAATGTCCGATAAGGAAGACGGTTAGCTAAATTCGAGGGACGAATCCGAAACGAAACCTATAAAGTGTTTCGGGTGAGGGAAATGAAGCGCCTGGGTTGCGTACGTGCCATCTATTTGGCTCTTGTAAGTCATCGGCCAGGCAGCTTCCTTTTCGAAACCGACTCATCCACATTCGGAACACTTATAACATCTGCCGACTCTCTCTCACTTTATTTCCATCACGTCCCGACGTCGCTCTTTCTGTTTTCATGCATTAGATGCGGCTTTATCGACTTGGACGCCCAGAAATTCGATCTCCGCCGGGATATTGTGCATTTTGGACAACCGTTTCTCTTCCCTATTCCCGTCCTCTAGGCCTACGCTTCTTTGCTCTCATTTCTGCCACACTCCTCTCGAGAATTCTGCTTAAAAGTAAATATAATTGGTCTGTAAATGTTCTTAAATTTGATTTTTTAACAGTTCAAATATCTGCAGTCTCCCTGTTGGTGTACTCTAGTGTTTCGAGTGTCTGGCTAGTGGGATAGGCTCGTTTGTATGATAGCCTATCCGTGGCTCACCGCTCCCGGTTTTACTTCTTCGGGATAATTTAAACACACGGTTTTTTACTTTGAAAACTTTCGATTAGTTACAATTGTTTCGAGTATTAAATTGTAATTTTGTTGTAGAATAGGAACCGGTAGTTACGTCACAAAAGCCAACCCTGTTGTGATGTGGTGCAGTTTTTGAAAAAGCTAAGGATTATTCGAAAGTAGAGTGATTTAGAAGGATTTATATGGTGAAAGAAAAGAGAAAAAAAATTGTTGTTCCTCGCGCCGGTGGCAATTAAAAGTGGAGGAGAACATTGCAGATTTATCAGTCTGCACTTCCTCCCCTTAATGACGAATCTGGCGAACATCACCGGCGTTGGCTAGAGAATCTAGAAAGAGAGGACTTCCCATAATTAAAACGAAGGGAAATCATTAAGATATCGTAGGATGCGGATCAAAACCGTGAAAGGGGGAATTACAGGGTTGACTAATTAGAGCGTTTGATAGCGTTTCCGTCGGGGGGGACGACGAGCCCGTAAACAAGAGGCACTCGTCTTCCCATTAGGGAACGACCGAAGAAGTGTCGTTTTAATTAAAGTTTAAGAAAAGTGGCTCCGAATATAAATCCTTCGCCCGGGTCGCGCAAATGGCCCTCGCTATAACGCCATCTGTCGGCAGTAACTCATATCTATGTAGTTTTAAGAGCGAACACTACCCGCCGGCCAATTATTAGGGCAAATTTGTCGACCGCGACCGATTTGGGTAGAAAAGTTCCAAAAAAACAAGAGGAAAAAAGGAGCGGAGGGAATGGCATTAGCATAGAATGACGTCATATTTCAGTAGGAGACATTACCGAGTTTTGTGCTAAGCTAGGAGATTCTTGGACAGATAGCGACCATTACCAATGAGATAGGTGAGAGCAGAGAACGGGAAAGGAAAAAAAAATAGCTACGATTTCCTTTGGAAAATCGCCTTTGTCCATTGAAGTGACTCGGGGAAAGGGATGGTGGAAGTGACATTTAGAGGGAGGCGGTGGACGTGGGACGACAACGCTTTCAATTTTGCCAAAATCTATCTATTGCTCCTGTGGGGAGGGATCGAGAAGTAAAATCGGAGTGGTGGGTCCTTATCGGATCGCCTTATCGCTGGCGAAGTGCGAAAATGGTATTCCGGCCTTAAATAGCCTCGTCCACCCGTCCTTTTCGCTGTCGGGTGCCCCATTTGGAACGAAGATTTGTGTGCTTCGGCAATCGCCCCGCTGCCCGACGTTTAACCCTAATTGACTCGGGGGGACAATCCCGTCCCCTGCTCCCCTCCTCGTTACGGAACGTCGCTCCATCCCATAATGGAAACGGTGGCGATTCCTCTTCCCTTTAATTTACGCCATTATCGAAACGCAAACCGGTTCGGACCGGGTGCCGAAATTTCGTTCCTTACAACGCGTTACTCCGTTTAGTTACGAGTGACGCGCCTTGCTTACGGGTTTGATTAGAGGGGAGCCGATTTTTAATTACGTGGACGACCCGGTAATTAGAAGAGATCGGTTACTCGGCCGTAGAATCCGAGGGAGGAGGAAAAAAAGAATAATCTTACACACTCTCTCTCTCTCTGTGTGTGTGTGGACGTCGTGCCTCGGCATCGGGTCGCAATTAAAATTTTGCTGCATCACTTCGAATATTTTCGCTCCGCCGACCAAATTATATCTCGCTCGTGTCACTTTCGATTTTTGGAAACATTTCGGACAAAATATTTTCTAGAATATCTCATTAAAATCTACACTCTTGTAGAGAAGACAATTAAAGAATTGAATTTCTCGTCGTCTCCCTTAAATCCTTCCCATCCGAACTGTATTCTCTACTTGGGTTACCTATCGTCCAACTTTCTCAATTGTTAATTTATTATACAAACCCGTTACGATTTTAAAATATACAATGGCGGCCTAAGAGTTGAAGTCGTCGGAATTTGCAAACAAAAGAAGAGCCATCCTCCTCGGAATCGATGACACTCACGAATTTCGGCCGGGTTTAAATTCTGAAAACGATTTATGAAGGACCCACTTGAATCTTTATAATTTCTTTTTTTTACTTTAGCCAAGTGATAGATGAGTCATTCTAATAATATAATCGTTTCCGTAAGAGGTTTCATAAGGAAAAGTGTTGGCTCTCGTCGCTGCGAAACTTCTTTCCTCGTTCAAACCACTAAAATTATATCAATACAAATAAATAAACATCCCGATATGATTTATATTAGCTTTCTGTATTCTCGTCTTCGCTAGGGTGAGTGGTAACAAGAAATTTCCGGGTCTCTCCGGGTTCATAGGAGAAACATGGACAGTGTTAGAGGGAGAAACTGCTTTCTCCTCGATTTAAGAAGTGTCTTAGATTTCTAGATCATTGTTATCCTTGGAGTTTTCTTTAGAATCTAGAATTTTCGACGTCGTTATTAGAGGGAATGGTATCTAAATCCGGGTGGCAATTTCCTACTCGGCCTATTCTGCTTGGCGGAGAGAAGTAAGAGAGAGGGAGAGAGAGAGAGAGAAAGTCGGGGTAAGTGCTGCCACTTTTTTCTGTCACCTGCACAATACCACATGAACCTCGGCCCGAGTGTTTTAACTGCTAAAACCTGTCGGGGCAGCGGTGAAATCGGGCGGGCGCAGCCATTCCGCTTACCTATTGGCTGTCGGGGTCTAAGCGGTAGTTCCCGACCAGTCGCCCGTAAGAGGGGGGAGGAATAGAAGAGGCCGAGATCCCGTCAATGGTTCCGGTTAAAACGTATCCCAGATTACACGGAGGTAATGGGATAAATTTGTTTCAAATGAGTTGTTTCCAGCAGAGATCTCGAGACGGGAGACCGAAATGATTTATGACGTTCGGGACGGAGGCAGATATTAAAGTGTTTTTTCCTGCACCAGCCAATACTCGGCCATAAGGTTGCGGGTTGAGGGAGGGAAGTACTCCAGATGACTCCGACTTACTTCGTAATATAGCGTCCGCGTGTCACCCGGCGGTGGGTCGGATTTCGGAGATGGGTCCCGTTTCTGTAATCGCGTGGCATCGCCGATTCCGTTCGTTCTTTTCTAATAACTCGACCCTCCGTCCAATAATTGCCAATTCTAAGAGAATTTTTGAGAAAGAATCGCTTAAAGTTAAGCTCAATCCCCCGTTGACGTCACCGCTGTTGACACTGGTCCTATTTCCTTCGTCCCGGGAAGCGTGACCAACGGATCGGCCCTTCTTCGCGTCACGTCTCACACTCACCGGTGTAGGATTTCTGTTTGCTCATAACCTGGACGGCTTCCTTTAATCCTCCTACGACGCCCGTCGTTGCCCCCGCATCCCCGACCCTCCTTACGAATCGAAACTTTAACCGTCGGGTTACTTAATAGTCGCACGTGGGTGATCCCTACAAACCATCACTTTCCAATGAACTATCGAATGACCGGAAGGACAAACGTCGTCCGCACCCATCCTCGGGACAATTCGGTAACGTATGACGACGAAGATGACGGAGATGACTCAAACAAAACACGTAATTATAAACTATACTCGAAAGATTTAAGTCGTAGAGACGGACGGAGGAAGAGGAAATCGAATTTTTTCGACCAGTCTATGGGTTCTGAAAGGTATTTGGTTTGTTTAAGAAGGAAGAAAGCGAATATTTCGAAAGTTTATTTAACCGTTACTAAAGTTAAACGTGGCTCTTATCGTGCCAATTATCCATAGCAATTATCCGGACATTCAACGGGTGACGTTCTGTCGTTCGGATTCGTCTATCTCCTTTATCTTCGACAATATTCGTCTCGTCTCGGTTGTTAATTAAACAATTAAGTCCCGTTTCTATGCGAAAAAATACAAATTTTCACGTTTGAACATACGAAACTCGCCTTTCTCAAGAAAAAATATGAAGCCGATGCATATGTTAAATTTAAAGTAAATTACCGTATGTTGTAGACACTACAAAAAAGTGACAAGGTAAACAAAATTCGAAGTCTAATAGACGAAGAAAACGAAATCCAAAAATATAAATTAGAATTTTGTTTTTTGGAGCGAATCTCGTCGAATATTTGACGCATCCCTTAGAAAATTAATCAGCGACCTTCGTTTAGTAGCGTAGCAACGTTACGACCCCGGACATACGTCGCGCTTTTGCTTTAAATCCGGGGGTGCGAATTACCCTTTTGCTCCTCTTCCGGTCCGTTCCGCTTCTCCTTCGACGGAACGTTAACGTGCAACGCGTTGCGACGCGCTGCGCGTTGGGTTAAGCGTAAAAGGCGAGTGGAGACGAAGCGGAAGAACGGGCGACCCCCCCCTGGGAGCGAGGAAAGAGGCGAACGCATTAGCGAGAGCGTTTGGTTTACGACACGTATGCACAGATTGTTTGAACTCCGTCAATAAATGATGGCAACAAAACAGCCATCGAACGACGCGTCACGCGACCGCCATTTCCCAGAAAAGGTACAGTAAAGTACAGTACTGTACGTTCTGTCGGTCGAAGCGGCGTAAAGTCCGCGAACGGAATGCGCCGTTTCTGCTAATTCCCGCGTATTTATCGGGCTCGTTTAATTTTATCCCTTTAAACGAAACAATTTAGAAAGATTGTTTTTTTTTTCTTCCAGAATCTCGTCTTAGACAAATGGACGAGAGCGAAAGTCGAGTGGGATTGGGCGGTTGTTCGCGTCGACGCCCGAGAACAATACCCCGTCTTGGACCCGAACCGATTAAAACTAGAATAAATAGAATTGCCTTTCGATTATCGAATGGACTAATTAAGCAACGACTAATTGAATGGCGGCCTTCGTTTTCCGGCTTCCACGTCCGTATTCTTATCGTTTAATTCTCTAAACCCTCTTATGTTACCTCGTCGTCTATTGGTCCGTTTCTCTAGTTTTTTAAAATTCGATCCACTCCCGAAAAACCTACAACCCCTTTCCGCCCCAATGTATTAACGACGTCAAACACGTCAGGTTCCACCACTCTGGGACTTAAACTGGAATTCTTCCGCTTATTATTGCTTAAGTTGGGGAAATGTTAGAAGCTTTTCTGTAGAATAGAATTAACAGACTCTGTCTAAATTTCGATTTAGAGAGCGCCTTATAGGTCTTATAATAGTCTAAACTTAATTTGGTGTTGCAGTTTGCTGGTTTATTGGTTTTTCCCCTATTAAATTCGGACGTTGGAACTCTTCCCGTCTATTGCGAATTGAAGAAAGATTAGAGACTTGTCTGGAGTAGAATATATAAAATATAGAAGAAAAAAATAATAACATTTTAATAGAAGAAATGAATTAAATTTTACAATAATTATACATTTCGATAAGGCATTAATACAGAATAATAAAGAAGAGCTTATGTGTCCTATTTAAATAAATTAAAACATTATTATTTTTTAAGTCATTTTTTGTACCTTTTTTGATTTTTAAAAAAGCAAAATTAAAGTTCTCCCACTTTATTTTTTTTCATAAATTTCGTTCTTGCGAGAAGGGGGTTCTCTGCAAAGGGCACAAGAATGTATTTAACACGAGTAAGTAGAAGGACGGAGGTAGATAGGCAAAGAATAGTTGGCCATATATCATTGTTGAGCAATTATAATATTTTGTTGCCGTTTTCCGGGAGCTAATTTCCTATTGGTGATCAGTCAACGGTGCAGAACCACTTACAACGGATTGGCATGTTTGGCTCGTGGCATACTTTAAGACACAAAATAGATATAAAACCCATTAAGAGAATCTAATTCCGCCTCTTTTATCGTACTCCGATAGACATTGTGGCACAATTCCAAATATATCATTAAACGCATTTCATTTATCAAAAAAATAAAAATGTTATCGCCTCTAAAATCGCATTGTTTTCTGGCTATTTTATAAAAAAAAATTGGCCTTAAAATTACTAACATCTGTTTAATTTAAGAGAGAGGCCTAAAGGCCAACTGTGTTATTGGCATTCGGCTTCTTCCCAGTAACTAATACAGAATAATTACTGATCCAGTAAGTAAATAATTGTACGTTTTCGATTGTTATATATGTCCAATTATAGATTCTTATTATATATTACACTTATATATAAATTATTTCTTACGTTTTAAAGAGAAAAATTACAATTACTTTAATCATTTAGCTTCTATATATTTAAACTGGAGATTTATTTGATTGGACATTTCGATTTCTAGAAAACTGGCACATTTCTTTTTCGAACAAAAATAGAAATTCATATTGTTCAGATATATTACTTTCTAGGAAATCCAGTGTTATTTATTGTTATATTCTATATTTCGTGTGTAATGACATGATTTGTAGCTTAGAGACTCTTCAAATCCAATCTTTAACAAACAGGTTATATTGTTGGAGACAATAAACCCAAAAATTGGCACATCTTTCACACTTCTGTCGTTCTCTTGTGGCTTTTAAAGTGTGTCGCACGCGCAAAAGTACAAATTTGGGTACGGCTTAAGATAGTGTTCGAAATAGAAGCGGAAGAAAGAGAAAAGGTAAGGGGTGAGGAATCTCTGTTGTTCGAACTTTAACATTAAAGGAAGAGTTTCTAGATGGATCGTATCTGTAGGAATAAATAATTATTACGGTTAGGAACCGGTAAAGGGCGCAGCATAATTGTCGTGCTCCGCAGCTGTTTGTTAGACACATAGAATGTAAATATAAAGTCCTGGGAGAAATATTAATTTCTACGTGTCACGGGAGTGAAGGGGAATGTCTAAAATTGATCATGCGGCTGCCGTGCTGCGCGAGAGAAGCCGCTGCTGCTCGCCGCAGCAATTTAACGAGTTCATATCATACAAGACATGTGCATTAACTAGTAGCTCACGAGAGGAGGAATACTTTCCTTCGTGTCACGCTACGGGCCGGGTGGGTAGGTCGCGAGCAGGGGGCGTTTGCAAATGCCTCTATCGCCTCTCTCTGCGTGCTCTACTTTTTGATGGGAATTCATTATATTGATAGAGCCGGATCTAAACTACCGAACGTTTTAGAAAAAAGGGTGACTCCCGGTTTTATTTTTAAAAATATACATATTAAATTTTAAATCCGCGGGGAGGAGGAGAAAATCCAGAAATCTGACCTAATTAATAAATAATTATCGGATGCCGTTATTTAGAAGGTCTGATTCGTTTCCCCCCGTGACTTGTCGATAGACGTGTCTGTGTCACTCCTCTTATCAAGCAAAGAAGGGCGAAGGCATGAGTTAAATAATCCGAACCGGATTTGATAGCCAAAACTATAAATCTGAAGCCGACGATGAAAAAAATAGTATTGTGTATAAAATAAATACTGGGTGACAATCTCTAGCTATTTAAATAATCCTCAATTGAAAGTCCCGTGTTTTATTTATTCCTCGGAGACTTATTTTAATAAATATTCTAATTATTAATATACACATTGGTATGTTATGATTTAACACAGAAACCAAACGATAAGAAGAATAAAAATCTTAAATAAATACAGATAATGGTATCTATGTGTGCTACGAATCAGTCTGTCCGCATTATTTCTCGCTGCAAATTCATAAAGTAGTTTTCGTCACAAATCAAACGCGTTAAGTATTAGTTTTTTTTGAATGTTTCGTTCTTTCAAATGAATATTTTAATATTTTATGTCTATTTACTTGTTTTGTATTCTTGTTTTTGTAAGTCGGAAGCAATTTTTAATCGAAAAAGAAGTCTCTCTCTTACTGGGAATGTCCATAAACAAAATTGGAGATTGGTTATTTTGAAGAAAATAAATAAGTGTTAGAAAGCGAATGAGCAATTAAACGAATCGAGAAAATGGAAAGAAAGTTTCTAAGAAGAGAAAAACAGAGATTGGATCGATAAATGAAAGATGTAGAATAAGCCGAAGACTGTACCTGCCACTCCCAATCCTTCTTCCACCCGTAGCCAATTGGTGCTTTGCCAGAAAGACGCACTCGAGTGTTCTCTGACAGTACGGCCCTTTGTCTTAGAGAACACAGATGTCTCCTGTGCCGGTTGTTCGCTTTGATTTAAACGGTGGCGAGGGAGGAAGAGAGGGGAGTATCTACGTTCGAAAGGTGTAAGAAAGATATCTTTAGAGTGTCGAATAAGTGCGACAACTATCGTTTACATTCGAGGGGGAATTATCCGGGGAACAATCGATTGTTTTTGCCAAGTTATCTGCAATTCCCGATGCAAATTAGTCTCCGCAGAAGTCATTAAGCGAGTTGCTTAACTGGGTTATTGTCAACGCCTTGTTTCCAATTACCGTTGCCAGTCTCTGGAACAAAACCAACGCGGGGCCGAGGCTCTCGGGAATTATTATTATCTGTCTATTGTACGACGCCTCTTTTGCGCGCAATCGACAAAAGGTGTGGCAAATTTCGAGCCCCGCCGTCTCGGCACCCCAATCTTCGTTCTTAGTAGCTGGCGATCACGCGTTTACGCGTAAGGACGACGCATTTGTTCTACGCCTCTAAAGAAACTTTTTGGTCATCTACAGACACCGGGATGGACGTACTCGACTAGAGATTGACCGAAATATCTCTTTCTCAAATGAGGGTTATCATCCCAATTAGTAAACGAAACGTCTTTGTTTCTCGAGTGCGGCTGGTTGTAATGGGATGTGTAATTAGCACTCGAAAGCCGTGGCGGTCTCGTGTCGTTTCTGTTTAACTCTTCCGTCTTTTTAATCAGCGACACGCTGTGAGTAAACTCGTCCACGGGCTTATCTGCGGGTGCGTCAGCTGCGTCGTCCCCATCTCCACAGCGTAGTACACCATCTGGAATCATATCAGACACATATTGTGCCGTTAGGCCGTTTAATTCCCGAATCTGTTACACATTTATTCTTAGTGGTAGATAGGCGCTTCCTACCTTAGACCTCATTTTCTCTTCACTTTTACCCGCGCGTCTGGCAGTATAGAGGCGGATTAAAGGGTCATTCTTATTTATTTTCACATATCTTTAGATCTTTTAGTTGCGAGGGTCCGATCCACCGTCTCTTCGCACCTTATACACTACACCACTCTTTGAATTCCAATCACGCGTTAAACAGGTGGTTCCTGCTACCGGGAGCTTCCATCCGGCGTAGGAAAGTGCTAAGATGAATTGAAAAGCCAACAGTTCTAAAGAACTTTAGAATTTGGTTACCGGTGGAAAAATACTTTCCGATTGCCGAAACATCATTTCTTGCGTACCATGTCTGTCTATTTTTCTATGTAGAAGGGAGGCAAATATCTAATTAACACAAAGGCATTTTTTTAAGTTTACACACAATTTACTCGAGTCGGAGAGATTGAAAAAAGAAGAAAGGGAACATAGAAACATTAAAAATGTTTACAATGTAGTGTTATTTATGAGGAGGTGGGTTTGAGGCGAAAAATCACAGCTCATTCTCTAGTTTAATACAATTAAACAATCGTAGAAATGCAGCACAATTTGAGAGTTATTAATAACTATTGAGTGTAATTATGAATAGTACGATTAAGAAGGAAAATATAATAATGCGTTAGATACAAGTAAGTAGTATTAGTTTGGAACGGATGCAGTTTAATTTTGATAGGAAAAAGCGGAAGAATTTTAGAGATTTTGTAGCGAGCCCCAATCGAGTTTAGTTTTATTAGATTTTATAAAATAACGCGTATGAAATGTCGTCCATTTTCATGAGCCTAAGACCTCTTGCAGGTGACGGAGATGAAGTCCTCAACGTGGACAGTCCGTTGGTGACGCCAGACTCGGACTTCGATTCGACCCCCGGGGAAGACGGCATGGCGTGCCTCGGTCCCACCGACCTCTTGCCGAGTGAACTGGAACTGAGACCGGGTCTTCTGCCCGGCCAGGTCACCCTCTGGACCAAAATTAACCTGAAAAAGGGGACTCGCTTCGGACCCATCCCCGCACAGTTAAGAGAGTCTTCGCCTCCTTCGCCGTACGTTTGGAAGGTAGGAGTTGTTCTTTGCCAACGATCCTTTCTTAAATTATAACCGCCGTTTTTAAACACTGGGGGAATAGAGAATGGGTCACGCGACGCACGCGGAGGCGTTCGCCGGTCGGTGCGCGGCATCAACAGGTGACCAACGAACGCCTTATAGCGCTCACGTCACGCGTCGGGCCAATTGATTTAGCCAACCCCCCGCAGACGAGCGCGGGGATCAAGCGATTTCGGGACGTGGATGGGCGCGCATAAATCACACCGGTTGCCTATAACCTGTTTATTTGATTAGTGCCACGGGCAGTTAAAGGGAAGAATCCCGGAACAGATAACTCGGAGCCGGGTTAAGATAAGACCGGAGTCGATTTGGACGCCTTTGCAAAAAGGAAATAGAAAGCATTAAAGGCGGACACGGCCTGACCTACTGATAATGTGTTTAGATAGTGGATCGGCAGGCATTAAGAAAGCTTTGCCTCTGACAAGGTCCGTCAGAAACCAGGCGCGTGGCTTAGTGGTCACCCATCCCGGTTATTGGTCATATTTCTTCTGACCAAATCCCTGTCGCCGGCGAGATCCTTTTAACTAATCCCTGCAGCCAGGTGTCAGTTGTGGATGCTGAGCTCGGATTTCTTCCGTACAAACTCGTGTTGTTCCGAATTTCCAGGTTTGATTTTCCTGCCGCTCGAATTCCGTCTGCGCTTAAATCTACCCGTTGCAACTGCTCAAAAAGTTTAAATTCCTATATTTAATTTAACTATCGACACATTTTTCGAACGTTTCACGGGAATAAATTTGTCTGGATGCACGAGGAAAAAAAGAAAAAATATGTGTTTGACTGGCAAATGTTTGACGACGAAGAAAAGATTTGATGTAAAATTCAATATCGGATGTAGAATGAATCGCTTTTGAATGGCAAGCGCGTGAGATTAAAATTCTCGTGGTGCGTAATAACACAGAGTGAAAGCTGGTTGTAGTAGTGAATGAGGTTCTAGTCACTCGTCGGCCGGGTCACAAAGGACATCTCCTCAACGTGCAAAGTTATTGAAAGGGTCTGGTGAGAATCTATTCTCGACGTGTCATCTCTTTGAAGACCGAGTCCGAGTTCGAAGGTGAGAGGCCGCAAAACCGACGCCTTGGTTGCTGACCCCGTAAGTAATGGCGTCGGGGAGGGTTTAACCAGAAGACACGAAATTGGGTATTTTTGTGGCTAGTTAATCGGGCGAGACGGATCTTCTTTCTGCTAGATTGCGTTTTTCCGATGATTGACAAAAATCCGGAAAACGGTTGGGTTGCATCGAAGACGGCCAAGAAATGGGGATACCTAGGAGTCAATCAATCACCGCAGCCCGGTGCTCCCTACAGATAGAATAAGATCTATCACAAACACTAATGGATATCGGTACGGATGTAATCGAATGGAGTAGCGGACGGAAAAAAGATTTCCATGTTGTCTGTGCGTTCATTATAAAATGCCACAACCAGGCGGTCAGTGATGTCAGAAGGCACTTGGTCCTCTTTACCATCTCCCCGCTCAAAGTAAATGATCTGTTTAATCACGGTGGCAGCTAGATTTAACAGGCAGAAATAATCTCGTACTCAGTCAATATTGAGTCAGAGGGAAGCGTTTCTTCCTTCCCGGACATATTGTTCCGTCAATAGACGAATTTGATTGGCGATGGTCTGTCACCGTGTTGGTGGCTCAGTCTACGTCTGATGGTGATTTGATGGGCTGTCGGAGGGACCAGGCACCCGTGAATCATAACGCCAGAACTGGACGTAGTGGATTGGCTGTAACAGCTTGCACAAATGGTCTACTGTTGGCCACTTGCCCGGTTCTAACCTCAGGACTACGGATAGAAGACTAGCAGCATCAATCACAACTCGCATACTCGGATTCTTACAGGCTCTACTGTCACTGCTACCCCTGATATTTATGGCCTTAACATGTGTCGCTGATCCACTGACTGGCTGCAAGGTAATTCTCGCAATTCGCCTTTTGTTTCGCTTCCTGTTTCCGCTCCACAGACAGCTTCTTCGCTCTTCACTGGTTTCGTTCCAACTCGTCCACTCAACCGTCTTCAGGTAAACTTCTCTCCATTCTGCCATTTCTCCACGAATTTGCAACCGGAAATTTATCAAGAGGAAGGTCTTTTTTGCCCTTTTCCAAATAAACTCCGGACAATCTTCGCAATTTGGACAAATCCCGGCAGATTTTAGGGATTGTAACTTCGCCAGGCTGATCTATATATCTCGTGATTTATAAGCCGTGAAAGAGCAAAACACTCTATAAAGGATCCAAACACTAGAAGCAAAGCATTAATTCGCATAATTTACCATCGGTGCCATTTTATAGTTATTCCTATTCCGTTTAGTTTCTCCATTGATGCGGATCGATTTTTGAAAAAAACAAAAAAATTAAACCAGTCTTCTCCATTTAATACGTCATAAGAATAACCATTATGGGTCGATAAGCCAAAAACTTTCACCACAGCCACAAAAATTCATTTTCATTAGACGATAGTGAATTCGAAAATTGGATTTCACTTAAAATAACTTGGAGATGTTTTTCATAGAATTTATATTTAAAAAAAAGACATTTTTTTTCTTTCACGTGTATACGTTTAATAAACATTTTCTGATTTCATAATATTCACAATAATTTTTCGTATTTTGTGAAAGTTTTAATGAAATTCATGATATTTCAAATATTCTTATTATGCTCCAAAAGGGAGATTTGTTTCCTGATCATAAATTAATCCTTGAGTGAGCTACTTCAAAGAGCAATGCCAAGTATCGGATAGCTTTTGTAGAGAGGATCTTTTCTTATGAAGTGCTTTAATTATGAAGTGTTTTAGTTGTTTGATATCCGAATTTTTCAATTCTCTCAAAATTCGCCCTTATAACTGAATGTAGATTCAAATAGATCCTTCAAGGGTTCTTAACTTGGAGCGCATAGACCCCTTGGGAATTCTTGAATAGATATCAAGGTGTCCATGAATTTGTATTGGAAAAAGTTACATTAACATCTGAGTATTTTCTTCAGTTTTCAATATTTTCGAGGAGAAGTCTACACATGCTTACCAGAGACATATTGTGTTTATGCTTGTTATTTGTTCCATACCAAAAGGACCTATGGAACAAAAAGAAAACTCTAGCCCCTTCTCTAGAGAATAACACTAACTGAAAACTTTAGATATATTATCCGTCTGATTTTAACTATAAACATAACAGTATTTTCTACTTCCTCGTGTTAGTAATGTTAACAATAAAATACATAAATCAATTGTAAGTTTTTCAAAATGAAGATAATACTTTAATTACTTTAGTCAATTTTTTGATCGATTATATTAATATTAACAACAATCGAGCTATTCTGGAAAGGTTGGTGGTACGAGTGTATGTTAACACGTAGACTAGAAAGTCGTATGTATTATCAAAGAGAGCGAGCCAGATGTTTTTTTGTAATTTCGGGTACCGACGTCACTCGTATCGAGTGTTATGATATTGATTACGAGGGATAAGACTTTTATTTATATAGTAAATTACATTCATGATCTCCATGTCAGATATTTTTTTTTTTTTTGTTGTCGAGTCTCCTTCGAATCTTCGCTACTTTTTCAAATCTAAGACGTTTGATTTCGTTGGGCCAGAATTAAGTTATTTGTACTAAAATATTTAATTATATTTTCTTTTGTAGATTTATATTACTAAATGATTTTATAATTAAATAAACTCGTGTCAATTTACTAATGTTGAAATATCCTTAAACTATTTCCAGCAGTCAGGTTTAATTTAATAAATTCTCTTTAGGAATTGCACTTACAAGTATACTTAGAATGTACTGAACAGATAACACGGTTAATTGACTTTTGGTTCGCCCTGTACTGTACAATACACATATATATTATTAACAATTAAAATATAAACTGATTTTAAAAGCGAAATAGGGATTCGAAATCTTTTGTTAATTGAACTATAAAACTGATTTAATATAACAAATGATTTATTTTAAAATAATATATCATGAAATAATCTTATTTTAGAAAAGAAGACAATTATTTTTCAATATATTCACAAATATGGAAAATGTAACGAGTTTTATGATGGTTCTAAGGCAACAAAAGATCGTTTAGAACCTTTATTAATTGTAATAGAGTGATTGTTCTCTCTAAATCGATATATAAATCTTCTTTCTCTTATAAAGTCGTTTGAGAGAAACGAGATAAAAGATAATTTATGACAATTTTAACATTTTCATTAGGCCTATACTAAATTAGATTCCATCGCTTTATTTAAGCATGAAATAAAAATCTAATTTATTGTTTTCAAGTTAAGTTAAATGCTTTAAAATATAAATATCTGAAAAAATTTAGACTAATGTAGAGGAATAGTTTTAAAAGAATCTAAATATTTCTAAATGGTGGAATAAATTATAGTGAGCTTCGGAAGATCTTAGAGAATTCATCTGATCTTTGGAAAACGCAAACAGTTTTTTACACACATTTCTCAATAATTAAAAAAGGAGAGTCTGCACTTCTTACTTGGATAAGTAATTAAAAATAAATCGATTTTTAGTATCAATATTACTTCTAGGATAATCCTGTGTTTAGAACAATAGAAACTACATGTTTTCCCGTTTTTAGAGCAGGTTTTATTAATCTTCTCTTAAAAATTTCCCCTAAAAGACTCTTATTAATTTTTTTTAGTCAATATTTTTTTCCAATCGCCTCCTAACAAAATTTAAAAGAATAATATATTTTATACTTATTATTATTTATTCCAAATAATTCCATTATTTTTCGCCTGATATCGTTAAACATATTCTGGCTGATGTTATTTCTCATAGTTTTTCGTACCTAAAAAATTTTTCTTCTCAAGAAATCTATTTTTATCCCTTGATAAACACTGTTTTAAAGGAATAAAGAACTGAAAATTAAGTAAAACTATTACTTACATTTTATAATATATATATATTTTTATAGTTCTCGATGTGGTTTTTATCTTAATCTGTCTTGGATACAAAAAAAAAAGTGAGTGTTTCGCTATTCAAGGAGAGTGACCACTCACTCCCCTTGATACAACTTCATTGCAATTAATTAACTAGTTGCGTTAATATTTTTAATTTATTATTATGAATAAAAATAAAACAATATTTCGAACACTTTCTATAGTTTTACAAAGTTCCAAAGATGGAGATTTTCATTTTTTCGAAGATTTTTGCGTTATCGTTCGGAGTATAAAAGAGGTTGGAAAGAGGAGAGTGAAGTCGACTTGCCAATGCCATTAATACTTTGAATTTAATTTGTTACGGGAGTTACGTCCATAATGGCCAATGCCAGAAGCTTATCACAGTGTTAATACCGAAACGTCACATACGAATTATCTTCTAGTAACCGCTTACCGTAGCTCTATTACTCTTACTTTTCGAATTGTCCGTTTTTAACGCCGGTTCCTTCCACGAAAATGACGAAGTAAAACGATACATTTATTTCCTGTATTTAAGAAGAAAATAGAAATTTGAAATTAAGCCAACTTTCAATGAAAATTAACTGAATGTTTTTAACAATTTCCCTCTCATCTCTCTGGTGATGGGGATGAAAACTGCTCTTAGCGCCCTCTAGAAGCAAAATTTTCAAAATAAAATAAAATAATTGTGCCCTTTTCCACGTGATTATTTTAAAAGTATTTTATTAAAATTATATTAAGATGTTTAAATACTGTTTAAACATTGAAAATTGAAGTTTTCGAATGTTTTTAAATGCCATACTCTTCGCAAGGTAACGCAAAAGGATGTAGATTAGTAGTATTTCTTTGGAAATTAAGAGGAAATATTAATTATATTTTTACTCCGAAGACATTATAAATAGACAAAGTACAATGCTCTTCGATAATTTTAGCTCTGTTTATAGTCATTAAAAAAATTATAGTATGAATAAGTATTCATTTAGGCTTGGAACATTTTTCTCGGTTTTCTCGTTCACTCGTCTTCCATAGAAACGTGTTTTTTGGCTTCTTCCCTAGAAACGAGTCTTCAGCTTCTATGAGTGAATGTCTATTCTAGAATATCTCGGTTGATACATGTTCTGGAGACTCTCTCCACGGGTTTCTATTCCAAGTTCCAATAGCATCAACGTTCTCTCGAATTCTTTATACAGTATTCTTTCTCTCTTTCAAGTTTTCTCGATGGACACTTATTATAGAATATAAAAATATAGGTCAGAGTACACTATATTTCTATCATAAACTAATCTTATTTAGATATTATCCTCACTTTTTTTGTCAATACATTAAGTCAGGCGAATCACTTCCCTACATTTCTTTCAGTCATCTTTAAAATCCAGATAACTTTCTTCTATTCTTTCAGTATCTTTCTTCACTTGTTTTCTCCCCCTCTTACTCGGTCGTCCTCTACTCTCTTGCCACAATACCTCAATTACAACGTTAAAGCTTAGTTCGGATTAGGAAATGACATTTAAATCTTCGAGGGAAACGACGCCATTATGGATTTGGCTCTCTTTTACTTTATAAGATTCGTATTCGTTTAACTTTCCTCTTTTAAATAAATTGTATTAACGGGTAGTTACTGATTATCTGCGCTTGTTAACTTATCAAAGTAGATTTCCTCTTTAATTTCTCGAAACGTTGACATATATATCGGAATCATACTTAACATTCGAAGAATTAAACTGTAGGTTGAAACATTTAACAAATTGTGTAGAAATATGTAAATAATATGAAGAAATTTGTAATGTTTAAAGGTATAAAATGAGGTAAAATGGGTTAAGAAACGTGGAATTTCTTAAGAATTTATTCTTTTATAAATAAGTTTTTCCGATTGAATACATTGACAGTAGATTCAAATTTCAAAAATGATATCGTATTCCAAAAATTATAGATTATAAAAAGGCATTTTTTTTTAGATTCGATAGGAAAATAATTGTCACCGTTAGCAAGTTAGAGGCTATTTAAATAAATTAAAATTCAAAATAAGTTTATTTATTCATACATTTGCATTTCACACATTTTCCTTTAGATTTTACGTTTCTCTCTTCGCAAATTTTCTAATAATTAAGGAAAAAAAACCGGAATTCCGTATGAAAACATTGAGAAAAAAAAATGTTTTGGAGAGAAAGTTAATAGATCCATTTAGAATTAAAAAAAATTAATTAGTAGACATAATTATTTTTTAATTAAAATGCGAATCCACGGTTAAATTTTAAGGAAAGTGTATGGTATAAATTTGTATTTAATACGTAAATATGAAGTGTAGGACAGAACGAAATTGAATGGCGATTAAGACGTTAGCCTCCAACATCCGTCGATTTATCATGGAAAGTAGATGTTTATGGGAGGGAGAAAGTACACGATAAGAACCGAAACGTCTTTAAGTGTCGCGCGCGCGTAATTTTTGGCCAAATCTCGGGCATATTTGAACGTCGTTATAACCGAGAACGGTAAGAATTCGTTGAGAGCGGGATGGGTTTTTGTGACGTCGACAGATTGGCTTAATTAATGCGGGAAGAGGCCCGGACCGGAGGATTTCTTTGGGGGGATTAAAATACCGGAATCGACGGCGGTTAAAAAGTGGTATGGAGTAAATGGAGAAGCGGGCAGACTCGTAGAAGCGCCGTAACGGTGCGCCCTTCGGAGGGGAGAAGCCGAGTAATTGGTGTCGAAGCAGGAATCGGACAAGAGTCGTCCGCCATTTTTTTAATGCGGGATGGCCGAGTCGTAAGCGAATGCGGAGAAAGATAGCGGCGCGAAGCGAGCGAGGATATTTATTCAGCCAGCTGTAACTAATGATGGCAACGACAAAGGGAAGTTCTATTCGCCTCAATCGATTCCGACCGAGCAGTGATTGATAGGCTCTTCTGGAGAGTGCAATATTAAAGCGCTGTTAGAAGGCCCAACCGTGGTTCGACATTCATCACGAGCTCGGCGTCTCTCCTCCTCTACCTAATGACAAGCCTAATATAGTCCGTACTTTCCGACAGTTTATAGTTTCCAACTCCAGCCGTAAAACCGGTTCTCGGTTAAACCGGAGCAATTATGTCCGTGTCGAAGTGATAATGCGGCTCCTTTCGCTGGCTCGTTAGTGCGACGCGTCGGAGGACGAAGAATAACGGCCGATTCTCTTCTTCTTCTTCTTCTCGAAAGACGACAGACTGGAGAGGTTGTCCCCCGCGGGACCGTCGGAGCGACGTTATTACCTAGCGGGATGCTTGCAGTCGACATCTGTAATTTTCCCCCGACAGCTTGCGGTATCGTTTACAAAACATTGGACACTAATTGAGGAACGACACCTCTCACACCTTGTTTGACTCGCCATCGACGGAGCCTCAGCTCGGAGTTAATGAGGCGAGCGCGGGGAGGCACTGAGCCGTCTCTCGGTCCGGGTTGGACCGTACCCGCTAAATTAAACCGAGCGTAGTTGCAACGGCTGGTCCCATCATCTCCAATAGCAAGACGTTACAGATTAAATGGTGCATCCTCGGTTCCGGCCCGGCACATTAGCATATCGTTACCTCGCTGCAGCTCGCAAATATAGTCAATAATATGCAAAATCCGGCGAAAGACATTTAACACAATCGCCCGCTTTAATTGCGGTTTCTCTTTCTCCCTCCTTTTTCAATTTCTCGTCCCCGACGCCTCCCTCGTCTCCGCCCGATTATCGCCCACCGTGCAAATTCCTTGCAACTTTAACGACTCGGTTCTGAATTTCCGACCAGGACCGAATTCTGCCTCCTCCTCCTTCTAATGTAATCCCTCTTCCGCTCGAGATTTTCCATCACCCCGTATTAGTTATGGCCAGAATTCGAGGGAAAGTGGAAATTTTTCTTTAATCTTTTGGGGGCGGCGATGGCTAATGAAAGGAAAGGCGAAGAAGCTCGGGAATCGACCCGAGCCTGGAGCAAAGAGACTCATTAAATGCACGTTCATGTTCGTCGGGAATGCCGGAGACACGGTGATGGATCCGAAGAAACCCTACCCTTTCTGGCGGGCCGGATCTGCGGCCGGTTCCCGACACCCGATTCCTACCGTTGGGGAAAGACGACCTCTGGACCGCCGTCGCCCCTACCTATAATGGTGCGTCTGGTTGGCAACTTGTCTCCATAAATCTGTCCTCCGTGTCTACCGCCGATCTCTCGCACCTGTTGAACTCGCGATTCTTCTCTCCTCCTTACCTCCCTAACCTTTCGAAATTACTCGTTTAGAAAATTTAAATCTTTATTTTCTCGTGCCGCTTCGTAAACACTTCGAGTGATGCGTGTTCTAGTGTCTTAGAGCTCTCTTACACGTGCTTCTGCTGACAAACATCGAGTACTTTCTAGAAAATTAAATTGCATAGAAACTTTTCGACGTAAAAGGGGAATATCTTTACATTTTTCTCCGTTGGAAACAAAAATTTCCCCACGACATCTTGAAGAGCAATCGCAGTTAATTGGGAATTCCGTGCCACTATTTTTCTTTGTCGTCAGTTCAGAAAACTTCCTTAATCCGTACGGATTTAATAAAAAAATGACGTTATTTGGAACGCGTTATACTAAAATGGGAATCGTTTTATTTGAAAATCGTACAGACGACACGAAAAATGCAATTTTTTTTTAAAGTCTTTGTGGAGGAAAGAGAGGGACGGGAGTAATTAAAACGGGAATACGTGAAGAATAAATTGAATCTCCGCTCCGCAGCCCGGATATCAGGGTTTCAGAGGGGCTCCTATTACGGACGACAAAGTCCACTTCATTCTGTTCTGCATTTCTTCGCTTCGTGTTAAAATTTCGGTGGACACCGAAACCGACTTCGCATCTCCCATTGAAAAAAATAGAAAGAAAACGATAGGCCTCTTGTTCCTATGGTAAATTTCTCTTGTGCTATGTTCGGGTAATTGTTAGCTTCGCTTAATTTGAAAAACTAAATTGCCCCCTCAGGAAATAACTTGCCAACAGCGGCCTTAGTTTTAACGACAACGCCATCTTATCCGAAGTTTTTTTTCGCAGTTTTACCGTTAACCAATTACGGATTGGTTGAAATTTGGCATATTTGATATAAATCTGATGTTTTAATAAGTGTCGGGTGTTAATAAACAGCGGACAGACGGTCGACCGGAGGGAATCGTCGCGGCGGTCCAAGGTTAGAAGGATGAAGAATAGAGGCGATTCATATACCACCTGTCAGATTAGATATCTGGGAAAACGCTGTACTATTTGATGGGCTACCATAAATTTGCATTAGCAGCTAGACCCTGGCTGACCAGAGATCACGAATTGATTTTTGGGACCGGCGTTACGGGAGAGCTATCAACACCGTGAGAGAACAAAGCGATCACCTAATGGACTTCAGACCGACTGACACCTTATATAAATGGACAGGACCGTGATAGGGGACCGGTGAAGAATGGAGCCTTTGGATCCAGAGTCTGCGGGTTGCTACAACAATGCGTAGCTATGGGTTGTTCCGTTACTTTGCACAGGAAGTGGTAAGTTCCCTTCTATTTCCGATAGATGTAAAATATTTCGTCCTTTGACGAGCATCATCGATCCGGAGATTCTCCCCTACCTTCTCTTAAAGAATCGAGTAAATCGACCACGAATCAAATAAATGACGCTAATTTTTTGGCTTCTTTGGCAAGTTAAAAAAGGAAAAAAAAAGAGGCTTTCTCTCTGTTGCCCGTGAGGATAGGTAAGAAGCAGTTATTGGTCACCCCGTCTGCCAATCGAAAGTTGAAATTAACTAAAGGGGGGATTCGATTGTAATGAATGGAAAATTTCTTAGGTAGGCGCTCGATCAATGGTGCGATTGATGCGTCAGAGTGGCCCGTCGTCCGTCCCAAATGTAGCACAAATGGTTCTAATGGATGATGGGTAATAGAGACTTCTCCATCTCCTGTCTAATTAACGGCTGATTAATGGTTAAACTTTCCATCCAATATTCATCAGTACATTTCCTACCAGATGCCGCCTGTTGGCCATCAAAAAGCAGTTCATTAATTTGCCGGAGGAAGAGGTGGTGAATAATAAGAAGCCTGCATCAGCTTTTGTCGTCATTACGGCCGGTAACTTTCTAGCACGCTAATTAATAATAAGGATTTATAAAAGAATTTCGTCCTCTTATTTCGTGCCACATCCTCGTCCCGACCGGGCTCTTTGACGACTACCACCATCTGGTGGCCGATACCTAAACTAAATAGAAAATCGGTAACGCAATGTATAAGAATACGTAACGTCACGCGTGAAATACGCTAGGACGGATTAGAAAAATTGTCGATGGAGATTACGGACGAAGATGGAAGAGTTGTGTTCATATTTAGGAGGGAAGAGAAAGAAGTGGCTTTAATAAACAGTCGAGTAATTTGTCGTCGAGCCACAGATGGCGCTAGCAGCGTCGATCAAAGAGTCCGATCTGCCGAACGGAGGAAGCGTTATTCTCTTGCCAATTAATCTTGTGTGTCCGGCAAAAGTTTAAACGGAGGAAGGCAGAGAGGAAAAAAAAAGGCGCGATCGATGTTGATGGATGTCACGGAACGTTGTTTTTCTATGTCGGTTGCAAAGGCTATCGCTGTCCACCCAATCTCTCCCGGTAGCAGCTACAGATTGCCTACCTCGTTTATCACCGTCTCTCTCTTCTTCTTAATTTGTCCCAAAACCCGACAACCGCCGCTTCGAACTCTGTAAGAAGTTGCGACAGTTTCGACCGTTGTCTTGCCTCATCGTAACCACGACGATTACGTCACGGGCGATAGAGAAGCGTACGGTGTAGAGAGGCGGTCGTGACTCACAGCGCGCCAGCGCGTTTCGAAATCTCCGATAATTACGCTTGTTTTCTTTCCCCCTTCTTATTGTCCGCTTCTCACTTAAGCGCTAACGAGCTATTTAAAACGAAAATAATCTTTTCTCGCCAATTCCAGCGTGGAGACATAATAAGAACTTATTCGTTCGGCCTGAAAATTCCTATCGGTTAAACTTTACACTTGTAACTTTCGTTAGTTCGGGAGGGTTTAGCCACGGTTTGAAACATACAATGCCAGCATTATCTGGCACATGCAGCCTTTTCGAGTTCTTTCTGCAATTCTGAAGGGTTTGGGTAGCTTTCTGCAGTGCCAAAAACGCATCTCGAGAAGACAATGGAATGCCAGCGATCCTCTCTTATTTTAATTGTTTGGCGCTAAATTTTCCGTGTTCCGCGATTTTGCAATTAGATGCGGGTGATGTTTTGGACGAGATAGGATGGAGACGGTTGTGTTAGGTAATGACTTGGAAGCGGTAGTTTGTCGAGTGAATGGATGGCAGGAAGTCGGAGGTACAATAGAGTTAGATGGAGTACGTGGGCATGGCCCTATCGCTGCAGACGGAAGCAGATGGCATTCTATTGTTACTTCGACAACGGGTGCTCAAAATTAGCGGTACGATTGTCACGGAGAACGGTCGATCGCCAGAAAACGGTCGGCACCGCCGACTTTACGCTATGGCATTCCGTTTCTATACGCCCGGGGGATACACCTCGATGCGGACACACCAGAACCGATCCACGCGACGCCTTTTCTAAAAGTCGGCGACGTTTCTCCATCTTCCACGGAGAAGAGGTTGTTAGCACTCTTCATAAGTAGAATATATTTAGACGAGTGAAGCCTACAGGCTCGCTCAAGGGCAGCTGCAAAAATTAGGCCTCGCGAGGGTGTGTCCGAAAGGCTCGACAACAATAGCCGCAGCGAAAAAAAAAAGAATGCTGCGCCGTAAAGGTCGTCGAAATCACGCGCGGCGCACGAATAGACACGCAATTTTGACCATATGATTTAGAAAGACATCACAAAGGTCAATAAGGCCCGCTTAGCGACTCTGTTTAACGGTAGCACAGGCAATGGCCATCGTTTAGTAATTACGCGTGGCTTGGTATTAACGCGATTCTGGTTTTTTTCCATTTGCCAGATTGTGGATGTTTGCGGAGTGACCAAGGCCTGGGTGGACACGACGGTGGCCAGAGGGGGACAGTGGACGGCATTTTTGAGGAGAACGGAAGACAGGTTCGCCCACAACGTCACGCCGGTCATCTGTAACGGTCAGGTAATTAGTTTTATACTAGTCGTAATCGATGATCCAGCGAAATCCCCGGGAAGTCTGGCGATTTGGGGGTGCCGGTGTTTGCCCAAGGCACGAATTCCGTAGGAGTGCGTCGTACGCTTCCTCCCGGGAAATGAATGGCGAGGAAAGAAAATATGACAGTGACATTGTCCCGCTTCCCTTTCCACTCGACTGTTATTTCCTAATGATTGCGCACGACTCGGCGTTCTTGCTCCCGTGTCGTAAATTGTTTACGTCACGGCTTTTATTGCCTCAAACTTTTCTCCGCGTTTCGAAGACGATATTTGTCAACAATCGACATTCTTTGGTTATACAACGTTCCGTTTCGAGGTCGAGAAATGGGAATTGCGGATGAAAAAAAAAAGTAAACCGGCCCCGGGGGCCTTCGGCGTTTTTATCAAAGAGAGAAAGATCAGATTCCATCCCGACGTCCGATAAAGGTGCGGTATCGTTTTTTCCGTACGAACGAGGTAACCGATTTGGAAGTGTCATTCCACTCTTCCCAATCAAAGGCCATTGACGGTACCTTATCTGTCCTAGAAGGGCTAATAAACCAGTTGTTGCTTCGGTACTCCTATTGTAAACCAATTAAGCAAACCGGTTCGAGCCGGAACGAAAACGGAGATGACACTACCCCATTTCTGGAGGGCGTTGCCTACTCTCCTTTCGGCCCGAGGAAAGTAGCGAAGTGTCTTTTGATATATCGATTTGTTGATATCGGGGTCGTTCACCCTCCGCGTTATTCCATTCACCTGTCTTTCCACAGGTGCCGCCAGTTAAGACATTATACCTCGGGAGGTAATATCCCCGTCCCGGGTGCGATAGCGGAGACCGTTAGCTAGCGTGATGGCCGCAGTCAGGATGTGTTATTAGATAAGGATGGTTGGCGTATAGCGGAACGCTTCCGCACCAGACTCCCCTGCTAAACAGAGGTGAAAACCACAGCACGAAAAGTCACTTAATTACCGTTATTTGACAATCATTAAGTTTCGGCCAACTGCTCCCGTTCTGACTGTAATTACCGCCGTGATATTCACAGGCAGGAAATCCTATTGATTGGCGAAAGTCAGTGGCCATCGCTTCCGTCTCCCTCATCCCCGACTCTCTTCCGGTAACTCTGGGCGCCATTTTGGCAGCGCCCGAAAATGGCTACCGGTGGGTCCCTTCAAAAAAAAAAAAAAAAACACGCCGCACGCGATGATTCCCGGTGATGCGAAACTCCCAAGTTTCTCAGACATCACGCTTCCCGGCACTTCACCCCATCGGGCCTCAACCCCTCGCATCCTCTTTTGTTTATAAGAAACAGAATTCGGAACGATCTAGATTCAATAGTTTCTCACCCCCGAACAGTAGTCGGGCCGAACCCGGCGCGATCCAGTTTTTTTTTTCTCTCCGCCCGATCTTTTAAGCAAGGACAATTAGACAATTAAAGCGTATTGGTTACACGCGATGGCTTTGTATCGAGAAAGTGGAGCATTAACACCCGTCCCTCGAGTCCCGTAAACCACATAGCTTAGTCCCCCACTTTTCTCCTCTAAGTACCCGAGTTTAAACGATGCTTAAACGATAGAAAGCTGACGAGGCGGGACCACACCCCCGCGAGTGGTCCTTCTGAACGAAATTACGGTCCACCCGAGGTCGTTCCATTGTTTTTAGCCGGCACCTAACGATGTCGGTGTCGACCGGGTGAACCTGCCATTTTCTGGGTCATCGCGGAAACCACCCTCCGACACGATTTCGGGCGATTCTGCCGTCCCTTCTACGAGATTTGTTTCTGGAGAAATTCGGTCCCCGGTCCTTCACAGTCGGTCGAACATCCCTTTAATATAGCTAGGTAAAACTCAATCGCTCGGACTGTCGGTTCGTTTCGGATCCGTGCACCCGACATATCGGCTGTCTGTCGGTGAAAGAACAATCAAGTTCTGTCAAAAAACGGTAAATTGTCCGTCAGCTGAAGTTGGCATCCGGTACTGGGCACTGGCTAGCAACGACGTCACCGTCCAAAGCGATGTGCCACGGATTTTAGACGTTTGCCATCGATACGATTGTAGACGGTGCGAGGTCAAGATCTGTCTGGTTTAAGTCGCCGTCCTTGCCAAACCGACTTGGTCATAAACCGTGGGAAAATCGATCGATCCGATCAACCCCTGGCTTTATCGCTTGTGACGTCGCAGCCACCCGATTAAGCTGCATCCCGGGCGCCTCCTACCCGTTCTATTCGAAATTCCCCGTCCGGGGTAAGAACGAGTCGTCGAATCGCTTCCGCTCTCGATGACAAAAAAGGGACACGGGCCGATAAGAGTGTCGACTACAAATAAACTCGGGCTCTAAATATATCGACTGTCGGAGTTAAATATAGGAGAGCGCGCCTGTCCCCAGCACACTTATAGAATGCGGGTCGTTTTTGATGTCGACCTGTTTCGGCCGAACGGTTTTACTCTTTCTTACGCCTAATTAGGTCGAAGAGAATGGATGACAAAACAGTGACTGTCTCCGCTAAGTCACGTTCGGAATGTCTCCATCACGTGACCACACTTACATTCGTCTTCCGACCGACGATTCGGAAGAACGTTCGGTGGTCTGCCCGTCCCATTTCATGCAAAATTCTAATTTTAGAAGCCGTCGGACGAAGGGGATACGAACCGGATCACTTTTTTATTTATTGACATGGCCCTATAAATAACCGGAGCGAAGAAATAAATAAAAATCGAAATCCCCGGAGATAAATTTCCACTTCCGTATACAGTTACATCAGTATGCTAGGGGTAGAGAACCCAGTCGGACGTAACCGCACCCAACTTGTTCCGTACCCTTTCTGTCGTACGCGACCACCACCCAGACGGGTATGGTGCCATACGGCAACAGGTAATGCCCCGAAGAAGGCGCCTCTGCCCAGCCCGCAGGCGCCGAGACCTATTTGTAACCGGCGAGATTATTTTCCTATCATCTAACCGGTAACTCCCGGCGAACCAGGCACGTCTTGTCACTGAACTCCCCGTATGTCCCTTGTCCTTAATGATGTGGTTTTATAGGACACTGTGTCAACGCAGTCGAGCCTCTGGCAAGGGTAGACGCCCCCCCGCCCTAGCCCCGAGTCATCTCTACAGCTCAGAACTAGTTCCGTCCAATCTCATCTAACTTTCGAATGTTTTTATGCCGGGATGTTCGACGACCCACTTAACTCTACTTTCTTCCCTCTTTTCTAGAGAAATCGCTTTTTTTCTTTTTCCGCCCATTTCCGTCGCCAGTCCTCATCTACACACTCGAAGCGTCCGTCGGCGCGTGGCCCGCACGCTCCTCCTCCGACTACGACCCCCCAAATAACGAGTTAATTATAACGAGCGGTCAGTAGCCTCTGCGAAAGAAAAAAAAGACTATAAATAATCTCCTTCGTTATTGTAAGGGGAGGGGTGATTGTTCGACTGCGCCTCCTCGCTCGATACTACCTTTTATCAATTTTCTTCGTATGTCACAACAGTTACGCGCCGCGGGAGCCCGAGGAATGCAGAATTTCATCATTGCCATTATTATCCGGTAAGTAGTGTTCGTTTGGTGGTGGTGGATCCATGTGACGGGTGTTTCGAAGCGTCGGTACGTTCGAAATTTCATTTTTCGGGCTACGTAACGCCATATTTTTCGACATTTTGGGTGGTAATCGCGTGCGTGACGGACGGACCCCCCGGGTGGACGATCGTGACCGTCATACTCGAGTGGTTGCGATTGACGGATGATCGGCCGAACCTCGATGATCGTCTTTAATTTCTCGTCCGGAGCAGTTCAAACCGGTCCCCATTGTGCAATGTTGATCTATGATCCGCCGTCAGAAACATTAATTACTTCTGGAAGCTGACAGTTGGCAGGATGGCATCAGGGTGTGGCAAAGCTTCTTTCGTCTGCCAATGCCTCGTTGCCATCGTTACTTTTACTGCTTGCAAAGGACTTTGTTGTCCGCAGGATTCGTTCCTGCTCCTTTTACATGCTGGCAAATTCTTAATTCCTCTACTATTTCGCTACACTAAACTACAACGTACTTTATTCTCCTCTTAATAATTATAATTTTTTCCACTTTCTTATTAATTTTAATCGAAATGATTCTCGCTTCCTTAAGGATGACGCGACCTGGAACAACTTCCATTAGAAAAAAGAGGACCGTTGCGTTGCAAAAATGAATTCGCAACAGAATATCACGGATTTCTCTGGCACAATTTGCGAAACGCGTTAATTCTTTCCTCCCTCTTAAAAGTGCTATCGGTTAAATCGAAAATATTGTACTGTACACGAAGTCCTTCGCCCAAATATTTAAAAAATGGGTTTAAGTAACGTGACTTTCAGAAACACCCGGTATCTTTTGAGAAATATTTGTAAACGAACATTACTCAACCATTGTCATACACCCCATCTCGGTGCGATATAGTGCAACGACCCGAGAAACCCACATATATATATATATATATAAAGAAAAAAAGTCTGTCACTGCAAATAATGCCCGTTCGGATACGCAAGTGTCGGTTACAATTTCTCTAAATTTTACTTTGGCGTAACAAAAGTTAAGTAACGTTGGACTTTTTAATTCGTTACTACAGCTAAATAACCGATTTTTTTTTTCTCCTGTTTTTTCGTAGCCGTATCTCGAAGTCACCAGGGACATAGAGAACAGCCAAGAACTACACTTGGGGAGTTGCGAAATCCTTCTGACTAATTCGGAAAACTTCAGAATCGACCAGTCGGGATCGGCGTTGCCAGGTAAGCTTTACGCGTTGTACGCGTAAATTCTTAAGAGTTGAGGATATTTACGAATCGATCTCGGGAGGCCCAAAGAACCGAACATCTGTAAAAGCTGCTCCACCCACGACTTTGACGTCTCTCCTTTAATTACCACTCGCGCTGGCTGTCATAACTCCACCTAGATCACATCTCCCTGCCTATCACGCACATCTTCGTGATGTCACGTTACTCTCCACCGCCATGACGTCACGCGTCGCAAATATCACGTGATGAGCTTCTGCAGTAGCGTAGATATCGGATTAGGACGGGCGATGCCCGGGATAAATTTTCTAGGTTGAGGATAAGATTCCTCCGATAAGGAGGAGAGAGAGAGAGAGAGAAGAAAAAAAAAAAAGGAAGCGCGAAACGGCAGGAGGAAGCGACGGCAAAATGGATGGAAAGTATTTTTTTCGGTCGAAACCAAGCTCTATTAACCCAGATAGTTTTTTGGTCGTAGAAACGGCGCAGAAAGTGACGTTCGCTACGCCATCATCAACCGTAACGTGTAAAGTAGACGCTAACAAGTATATTGTTGAATAAAAAAAGTATTGTAGTTAAGGTGGCACCTCGTAGGAAACTATTGAGAAGAATTCTTATGTAGGTTTTGCATAAATTGACAGGGATAAAAGGGTGAGGACGATTGTTGCGGAGTGGCAATAAATGGCGGAGAAGGTATCCAGACAAGCGTCCCAAACATATTCTTAGAGAATCGACTGGTATCCGGTTTACGTGATTCTCCCACAAAATGCGGGAGGCGTAGTCGAAATCCGTAGCCCCGGGGTACCGGAGGTGACGATCTTCAAGGTTGACTGTGTCGGCTTCCCCTCTCAGACAGCGAAACAGGTGGGTCGGTTCTTTCCCCCCGAGCGCACACAGGAAGTCCGCAACGATTCGGGAAAAGATGACAGGGGTGGCTTCGACCGTCACACCGCCATCATTTGACATCTGTATCGATCGAGAGACGGTTACACCGACCAGGTGTTGCGTCGCGCGCGTCCGGATTGCGGAATAGTCGGATCGACATTCGAGCACCTGGCGAACGGGAGGAAACGTATCGAGTGACAATACTGGAAGATCCTATCGTACTCTAGTGGTTCGCTCTCATTGGCACGTCCGACACTCGAGCCCAACCCCTCGCCCGTTTCCCGTCTCGTCGGCCAAAGCGCGCGGCCACACCGTATTTGGCCATCCACCCGGTTACCGACCCAACTTGGGTTTCGTTTTCTCTGCTGACTCGCCCGTTCTTTACAGTCTGTTCGGACAACGTTCGCAACTCGGAATCGCCGTCCAAGAGCCCCGACGGGGATCAACCTCAACCTCCACCCCTCATTCCTATCCCAGAAGAAGCGGCCAAATGCCCCGCCTGCGAAGAAGTCTTCGGTGACCGGCTCAGGTAAGTGCCACCTTCCGACTGTTACTTTCCGCGACCTTGACTTTCGCGGCAGGCGACGCGCGCGCGCTGCCGGTACGGGTCGCGGCACCCATTTTTCCTTTCACCACTGCCACCGCATCGGGGGACGGACGGGCACGAAGAGGGTGCAGATTCTTCGTCCGATAGAAAAAGCTCGAACGAGTCGTTGCCTAATTGCGTGAGGAGGTAAACAATAGCCCGGAGCGAAAGCGATTTCGGCGACGATTGGCGACTGGCGTCGAAAGTTACCGCGAGTCGGATGAAATTTCTGAGGAGGATCCCGGTGGCCGGCCGTGACGTCATCGGTGGACGCGGCGTTTCGAAACGAGAGTTTTCGCCCGGAGCCAAAAGAGTCGTCATCTCGAAAACAATTTCCTTTTCGTCGGCGCACGCGGAAGCGCGCGAGGATAAACATCGTTGCGTCGCGAGGAGCAATCTTTGGAATTAGCCGGTTAGGAAAGGGAGTGGCTGTTCTCCGACGACAACGACGGGGGGCGAATAGAGAGAGACGGACGACACCCCCCGGAGGGACAACCGAAAATAGCCCAGAAGACGGAAGGGTCGGTTCCGGCCGGCGAAAGCCACGCCCCACCCACCGTCCGAGATGGTACGAGAGAAGTGAAAGTCGCGTTACGCGGACAGGTAGGTCGCGTAGTCGGAGCCACTCGCGAAGGGAGGAGCCGTCGGAAAGTAGGGCACGGAAATCTGGAGCGCCGTTTAATTGGCCGCTCGGCGCGGGTCCTTGAGAAGTAACCCGTGGCAGGTGGCGGCGCGCGTCACTGTCGACGGCGTCTCCGATCGGCCAGGTGGGAAGTTTAATAAAGGCGATCCGACGAGTCGTCGCCCGTGCGGATTATATGCACCGCAGTCTCGGGATGTTCGGACCTGGTTACGCGGATAACTCTCCAGGTAACCGCCAGCTCCCTAACTCTCTTTCGGTGGCGGGACGTAACGCGCGCCTTGGCGGAACTAACTTATTTTTCTCTCGGAATCGCGTAACGTTACGTCGCGATCGATCGATTCCGGTAATTAGTTCCGATTCGGTCGTCGATAATCGTCGCTGCGGTTCGCGGGTACGGCAGGCCAATTTTTCCCAAACTCCGCGGCGGTACGCGGCCGAAGATGGCCACAGACTCGGCCATTGTCCGAATCGTCGTTCGACTCGGCGGGCTTTTTCGAGATTACCGCCAAAAGAAACGTTAACATTCCCGCTACCTCCTTTACCCGTTACGTTTCCTCGATTTTCTCATCCCGGGTGTTATGTAGGCCGAAGCCCAGCTTTCTTTCCAGGATGGAGGAAACGAGCGAAAACTTTACTTTGGGGAAAGCCGTCGAGTAATCTTCTCGTTAATGAAATAAAGAACGACCGCCGGAGGTGTGCATGGGATCACGTGACCGCCAGATAGTGACCTAGAATTCGATGGGGGGAGAGGGAGACGTTTTAGGAAACTCCCGCTGCCGACGACATTGTTTTAGTGTAGAGCGCGAGGGGCCTCGTCGGGACCTTTCCACTCGGTAAGGCCGTGTAAATACGGAGGAGAGAGCAGGTGTTTGCGGCTGCGAGGAAGGTGCCGTCTTTCCTTCCGCCCTAGGAAAAGTTGGTCGCGCCTTCGTCCAATGAAACGATCCTCTGCCGGGCGGTTTCCGAGCGACGGTCCGTAAAATTGGGAGCAATTAAAACGTCGACGATCTTTGGCGTCTGACGAATCTTGCAGGATGGAAAATTGAGATGCCACGCTCGGGTGGAGAAGTTTCTCTTTTCTATCTAGGTTAGTGTTCTTACGGCTCGTTACGACTTCGCTTCGTCTTTAACAAATTGTTTACTCGCTTGACACACTTTAATCACGTGAACCTTTCGAGTCACGTGATGCGTGACGGCTGGAAGAATCGGACACCCGTATCGAGTGACATTATCTGGGAAGGCGTTAAAGACAAGTTTCGTGGATGAAGTGTCGTCAATGGTTCTTAGGGACCGAACTTTATTTAGGTCGGAGAGCGCGATAAATTAAAAAATAGCCGGGTGTAACGGCTGATCCCGGGTATTTCTTTCACGCCTTTCGAGGGAGAGAGTTAAAGACGAAAAGAAATCGCCGGCCGGTCGACGATCCGGTACGTCTTGACGCGGTTCCGGGAACACCTGGTCGGTCGGGGAACAAAGAGTGTCGTCGCGTGCCTTTCGACGCCTTAAATATTTATTTTTGTGTCGGTCGCCTTATTATTTGCGCCTTCGGAGGCCAAGGGACCGCCCGAACGCGTTTGGGTTAATTAGGAGTAATTCCCCCCCGGGGGAGAACGTATCCAAGGACGGGATCGTTAAGTGGCTCGTGCGCGCTTTAGAGCCGGGTGGAAAATCTTAAGCTGGGTGTGAAAACCGCCGGCGCGGCCATTCGGTGGTGTCCGACGGAGTTAGCGGGTACCGAGTCGAGGAAGTAGGTCATCTAATGAATCCGCCGACGGGGGCGTGTCCCTTTACGTGACGTTTTCTATCTGCAAAAATCGGTTGCGTTACGGATTGCGGCCGTAATTAGAAATTCTCCCGCGATAAGAAGTCGGTCGTTCGACGAGAAGCTCGATGGCGGCCATTGTTTGCCGCTTTAATAAAGACGTCGTCTAATTGTCTCTTCTGTTCTCAGGTTAAACGACCACATTGTTGCCTGTCATTACCCCGACGAAGGAGGAAACGAACGAGAGTACAAGTGCAACCAATGCCCCAAAGTATTTAATTGGAAGAGCAATCTCATCCGACATCAGGTAGCGCATGACGAATCTCGACGCTACGTCTGCGAAAACTGCAAAAAGGTCTTCACCGATCCTAGCAATCTCCAGCGCCATATCCGATCTCAACACATCGGAGCCAGATCCCACGCCTGTCCCGAGTGCGGCAAGACTTTCGCCACTTCCAGCGGTTTGAAACAGCACACCCACATTCACAGCAGCGTCAAACCTTTCCGCTGCGAAGTCTGCTTCAAGGCGTACACTCAGTTCTCGAACTTGTGTCGGCACAAACGCATGCATGCGACGTGTCGCATGCAAATTAAGTGTCACAAATGCGGACAGGCTTTCTCGGCTGTTACGTCGTTATCCAAGCACAAGCGGTTCTGTGAAGGGACTGCTACAGCCGACTCTAGTTTCTGCGTCACCAGCACGGCGCCCGTGTCTTCTTACGAACCCGACAAGACGTCTCCTATGAGCATAACCTCTAATCCATTAGTGTTTTATCCACGTACCGGTCTGCCCCTCTATCCGCCGTCCTTATTTGGTTACCCTTTGTTTTCCGGAACATCTCTACCGGCTCCACCTCCTCTCATTCCGGACACGTATTTCGTGGTACCTCCCGGAGCATCTCCCAGTTCGACGACGAAACAAAACGTCCGATCCCTGGGAAAATCGGAAGCGTCGGAATCCGAAGCTTCTGAAGAAATCACGTCGGACACCGCAGGAGACGACATTTCTTCTTTCAGCGACATCGAGTCTGAAGGGGATCCAGTCCCCGGCTCTGGAATGTTCTCCAGTCAGCGTCAGAGTTCGCCCAAACAGGGAGCAGTGTGTCCGGAACCCACCAACATCACCCCTAACATCACCTCCAACGGTCTCTTGCGTCCTCTGTCGATGAACTGCTCTAGTAGTGTAGATATGGAAATGCCTTTCGATCTCTCTCAAAACAAGACCAGGATACCCTCAATGGAGTGTCGCCAGTTCCAGTCTAACGCGAAAGAAGAAGGAAAGACCGACGAACCTCTGGACCTAAGGGTCATTCACAAGAAGATACCTTCCTTGGAAGACAACCAGCACAAAACTCATATATTCGGCGAGAAGGAGAGATCTCTGGCGCTGCCGCTACCGCCTCCGGTGGGACACGAACCCGCACCAATTTCTCCCAGCAAACTACCCGTGGCGTATCCTCGGCCCCTTCCTCCCATGTTTTTGGAATCGATGTACCGGCTGCAGGAGAAACCGCCTTTCAATTTGTTCGCCAGTCCCGACAGATTGATGGCTCCTCTGCAGCCACCCTATCCGTTCCTCAGTCCTCTATTGGGTAGCAAACCGACGTTCGACTTTATGAGAGCTCACATCAACAAAGTGGGAAAACCCATGCACGAGATGCTGTCGCCTCATCTGAATAAAACAAAGGAACGTTACTCCTGTAAATTTTGCGGAAAGATCTTTCCCCGTTCGGCTAATTTAACCAGACACCTACGGACTCACACCGGCGAACAACCCTACAAGTGTAAATACTGCGAGAGATCGTTCAGCATCTCGTCGAACCTTCAGCGACACGTTCGCAACATCCACAACAAGGAGAAGCCCTTCAAATGCCCCCTGTGCGACCGGTGCTTCGGTCAGCAGACCAATCTGGATCGTCACCTGAAGAAGCACGAGAGCGACGGTCCTACTATTCTGGACGATTCTCCCAGAGCTCCGGAGACGGACGACAAAGACGATGCATACTTCGAAGAGATCCGCAACTTTATAGGCAAGGTGACAAATCCTCCGAATAACGAGAGCCAACAATTTGGCAACAGCGTGGACGAATCGGGAAAGCCGTCCTGCACCGTCAAAGAGGAGGAGGAGGAGGAACCGACTAGGAAAAAGTCCAAGTTAGAATCCAACGGAGGAAACTACAGTAGTTCCGCCAGCGAATGTAATTCCACGGGAGACTACAGCGACAGCGAAGCGGCATACCCTTCTCCGTCCAGGAACGGAGAGACCAACTACGAAGTGGTGATGGCTCTGAACCGAAAACTGGACTTATCCAACGGCTCTAAGGATTGGCACGAAGAGAAGTCGGAGGAGAAGGGAGCCGCCGGGAAAGAGAGCGCGGAGTGACAATCCTCTACCCTAGTCAACAAATATTTACCTTCGACCTACACCAAAGAAGATCAGATGTAAAATAATGTTATAGTGACCTGTATCAAATCGGACTCGTTAACGCTCACTACCCGCAACAATGCGATCCGCTCCAAAGATTCCTGTACAAAAATCCAACCGTTTCCGAACTCGATAGAGATTCTTTGGAGTCGGAAGAAGGGGGCCGAAAAATACAGTTATTTCTCGTCGAGGCGGCAATACCGTTACTCTGCCTGTTTTCTTTCTTCTATTTATTGCTTATAGAATCATCTAATCTGTATACGGAATTTGGGAAAAAGAATTATTCTGCGGTATGTCCTGTGCCTTATAATTTTAACTTCTGGTCATTTACGCTTCGTCCATCCTTTGTTTCGTTTCGTCAGGAGTCGCGACCAACGGACGGTGTACCCGATGGACCGGCAGCCGTTTGTCTGTACAATTTGCAATTTCTGTCATCCGAACTTAGGAGCTGTACAGATCGCTCACCGTCTCCGTTCGTGTAATGTAGAACTTTCAAGTTCACAATAAAAGAAAACGTTTACACCAGATTTCCATTTCCGACTCGTTTATTCCTTCCGACCACTTTACCTACTTTCCTCGCTCTTTTAGCCCCCAATCCGTGCAAAAATAACGTCACTTTCGCTCGCCCCACGCGGCTCGAATGCGGTTCCTTCCCTCCCAATTCATTTGAAATGTACGCCAGAATGGGTTGGTCATCCATCTTTTTTTTCCATTAGTGGACGGTCGAGGCATCCGTCTCGGTCCGATTTCTGCTACATCCCAGAGAACACGCGAAAACGCAATTGCGCTCTCTCAATTGATTCCCTCCGTGACCGTATGTCTCTCTGCCGTGATTAAAATGATATTTTACGCAGTCACGTGATGGAATTTCGGCGGAAACGACCGGCAAACTGGCCAAATCGCTTCCGAAGAGACGGAAGAAGTGGACGGACGAAAACTCGGATATTCCGTGATTCGAGTCACTCCCACTCCATTAAGAGCCAATGGGCGAAGCTTTTGCGCTCTACTCGACTGGGTGTCGTCTGCGCCTCCGATCGATCGCTTTCCCTCCTTCCGGGATAAAGTCTCTCGCGCTAAATTCTACCCCGTCCGGACGATGACGCAAAAACTTCGATTTTTGTAGAAAGTTTCCGTCTGTAGCCGGACGGGGAAGCGGATAGAGTGACGATTTCGTTAGTGGTAAGCGCCCGAGGCGCGTCGTCGCATCTTAGACGCGCGCCTCTAACTGATCCCCGTCCCTCTAATCTGGCTCTCCCCGACGGCGTTAGAAAGTATATGGTAAGATGCGGCATCACACCTGTCGGACAGGTGTGCCGCGAGAACGGTCGACACACTTCGCACCACCTGTCGCTGCCGATCGTCTCGTCTAGATTGGTGACCGTCCTCCTCGTTCGACCCGAGGTGACGTTTATCTTCTCAGACACGTTCGAAGAGCCTCGAGGAAAAGATGATGGTCGGGGGAAAAAAAACTATAGGAAGAGGAGAGGCGATCGAGAGGCGGTGGGGTGAGGGAAAGCACCGCCATTTCTGTAAACATGTGCTAATAACCTAGATCTAAATGTTAATCGCGTTAGAAAAAGCGATTTCACAAAGACCTATTTTATAAATTATTACTCAATTATCCCCACACACCGAAAAAGCGACAACCTCGTTCCGGGATTCCTTCTCGCAATCGAGATTCCGTCCACCGTTGTTCGGGGGGATTTTCAAGCAGGACCAACGCCCCACTGCTCTAAACCGAGATAAAGAGAAGAGAAATTAGAAAGAACGACCGGGTGGACGGATGACGGCAGACGACCGAGCCACAATAAGGTAGGAATTCAGAACACGATGAGTAGGAGAGCATGCACGTGCAGGGATGCGTGAAGAACATTTTCCGGAGCAACCAGCCAAACCGTCGAAGGATTGGGAGATTTGCAGAAATTAATAAGTAAGAAAAAAGAATTGAAGTCACCGAGTGGGATTCCAGTCGATTAGGGAGACAATAACCACCTCTGTAGAAGGTAACAGGGCGTGGTCGGTGAAAACTGGGTCAGCGAGAGGATAGGCACGGGCCGGTACGGTCCAAAGAGAAGAAAAAGGTGCCGTATGGATCGACGAAGGACGTGAGATTTTCCGCGATTCGGTGTCGAGGTGACGAGGCCGTCCGGCTCGCTCGGGGATCGTCCGGTCCGGACGACACCCGTCGCGCGGGCAATTATCTCGGACGAGTTACGCAAGGTGTCCGGGGGCCCGTCCCCTTCTCCGTTCCTCATTGTATGGCGCCGCGTGCGGCAAAGTGGCATCCGACGGCGGCGGTAATGACGAGTGTGCGTCACTAGATCTTTATCTCCTCTTTCGAAATGTTCGCCCCCGCTTTCGACTACCAAATCGTCTTCTTAGTGACCCCTCTTCTCTGCACGCGCTCGATCTGGCCAGGTCGTTGTCAAGTAACCTCCCGGGCCATTTCGATTGGTATCGAACGAAGTGAATTTTCCTCGGTCCAAACCCCCGCGGCCGACAGAACCTCCCATGCGTATCGTCAACAATTCATTGTTTTTTTGTTTCTGTCGAGTGACAATTAGAATCTCGGGATGGTTTCCGTCATCGTCCGACTTTCCTCCAAGAAGGGTCGTTTGGCAGAATGCCCATCGTCATTATCCGTTTTTAATGTTCTTGCGTAACTTAAGAAGTCACGCGCGTTACTGCCAAGTGGTAAAAATTTCCGAGGAGCAAATGTTTAATCTTCCTACTCGTTACCCGAGGCGACGTAACAGAAACGTCCCTGGCAATGGCGCAGTCGATTTTCGTGGCTACTAACAGAGATTTTTCGGTACTAGAAAGACAATCCGAGCGGAAGTATAACGAGGTGCACGTCCCGAACAGCGAGAAACTTAACTCCTTTCCACAACTAGGTCAAACTATGAATAGCGGCTAATTCCGATGTTAAAAATTATTTACGTACGCTATCGACAATAGCGGCGAAGCGCTCTTACGCAACACGACCAAAGACTATTCTGGTAACAATTAAATGACATTAGCAGACGTTTAAGGGCCGTTTCTCCTAATTATTTTGGGCGTATTACTGGCAGTAGGACGGTAGACTCTTCCGGGCTGTCATAATACGAGAAAGTGTTACAAAAACCCCTCCGCGGCGTACAACAGATAAAACTAGAAAATGCGATCTTAACGTCAATCAAAGTAGGTTTCGACAATAAGTTATTACAGTTAAGGCAGGTATATTCTAAATTAGAAAATGCGCCTTACGAAATTCTTTTAATTATGAATTATGAAATGTGTTTGTTTTTATTAAATAAATCCGACTTTACGTGCAGAAGAGGACGGAAACAAAACAAAATCGGCTAGTCTTTTCAAGGTCGTTTCGTAGTTTTCCTCCATATCAACCATTCCCGATGTCATTAGCTAATAATAACTTCTCACCGCTCGATAATCAGACGTTTCCGCCCATCTCCAGGCGGGAAATTCTCAGACTCTAGGAAGACATCTTTAGGTAAACACGGTCCGAGCAAAAGAAAGTTAATAGTCTGGAATGTCTGACTGAGCAGCTTCGTCCCCTTTTTGCAATTACATAACGAAAGAGGAAGGTAAATAAAGCGTGGAAGAGAAGATGCGGCTTCCTAGGCGGAAATAGGTGATGTCACGCGAGATGTTCAACATTTTCGGAGTTAACGAACGTCCTTGTTGTCGACGATCCCTCCGCCCATAACCAGAGCCAGAGACGGTGTCCTAGATCGACGAGTTCCCACGGCGAGTGCATGCCGAAGTCAAGGCTAAATGCGCATTCGGTATCACGTTTATTCGAGATGTGAATTAGGACAACCTTAGCGGTTCGTATCCAATCCACTTTCACACGAAACTCTTCTCGCAAACATCACCGTGACACGCCCTTCGTTGCCTCATCGCTAACCGACATTCCACCCCTTGACAATATTGACATAGTTCTCACTCGGGGAACAATTCGACTCGCCCGCGCATTGTCTACGCGTTCTTAATTATCTCGGGTTTTGTTCTGGGATCGGACGGCGACGCCCGAGGAGCCGAGGATCCTTAATCTCCCGGACGCTTCTAGGTGGGTGATAGTCCGTACGTGTCACCGGTACGCACAATTTCGACCTTGGATGGTTCTTTACCAGTCATTGCTAGCCTTGAAACCGAAAGAAATCATGTGTGTCGGCACTTTGAATGTTTATTTCTACTTCTGTTTCTTTGTTAATGTCTGCTTTTAATTGTCGAGCCGTCGTTGTTTCTCCGCAAGGCCGATTCTTTCGTAGAACCCATTGACACTCCGAAACCGGCGACGGAACGATCCGGTCCTCCATTGTCTTGCCTAGTCGAAACGGTAATTAAGGCATCACTCGTTCTTCGTCCCTCGACTTCCGGTTATTTTAAGGGAGGAGACGAGTCCACCTTCTACCGGATCGTCCAAGGACGTCCTCTAATCTACTTTCGATTCGAATCGGTAGCAGCAGATTATCCACAGTCCGAGGTGACCTTTTCCTTACCGGAACGACTCTCGGGAGGGTGAGGGGAGGAGAGAGAGGAGGCGAATAATCCGACACTCCATTACCTGCCGGGTGGTGAAGCACCGCGCGTCATTATTAAGAACCGGAGGCATCGAGCCCACTTCTCGGGTGAATCGTGATTGAAAGATTTGTCCCTCCACAAAAGACTCTAACGTTCTTTTGTGCTATTCACACCGTACACCTCGCGCGACAAGTGTTCGCGTCCTGTCGATTGTTAGCAAAAGTTCCTCTTAACTCCTAGAGAAACCCCCCGTCTCCACTGCATTGGTTAAGATGTCGGTCCAGTCTACGTCCCGTTTCCAACATATTCTGTGCCAATCCAAAAATAATAGGTATCGTTTTCGATTAAACGGTCACGACAGATTAAAAAACAATGGTCTATAATGAGAGAGAATATAAGGAAGTTGCGACTTTATTTATTATTTTAATCTATTTTAATGTGTTAGACAATTCGTTTGTCCTTCCTCGACTTTTTCTTTCTTTGTCCATCTCTCGCAGATGTATCGATTAAGCGATAATTAGATTTAATTGTTGCTCATTCCAATTATTTTAAATAAATAATGCGCTTCATTTCAATTCAATTCCAACGGATAACGATTAAAACTTTAAACGTACGCGGGGAAGATGACATCTGTTTATTTTTATTGCTTTTCATATCAATTTACTTTCAAAAGGTGTGAGAAATTCTCATTACTCATCGAAAATGACAGACTTTTTTAAAGAAAATTTCCAGAAATCTTACAGGAAAATGTTATGTTAGACAGGAATTTTTTGTAGAAAAGTACTGTACATCCGATCAATGAAAAATTATGCAGTTCTCAAAGACAGGAATAGGAAATTTCAATACGTTTACTCATTCAATAATACGAGAAAAAATAAAAAAGTATTGTAAAATAGATCCATTGCCGCTTCAGACCGTGGAGAGTAGATCAAAGTTAAAGAAAGAAGAAGAAAAAAAAGAGTTTTGTTTAAATCGCTCGGGGCTTCCACTTATCCTTGGGATAGAAGTAGTCGCTAACTTTCTATTATCCGCTCGGCTTCTTTAAAATCTCATACATTTTAGTAAAAATTCAATTATCCGTCTAAGTGGTCAAACGACTCGACTAATGCATTCGAATATCTCCAGTTTCCTTAATTTCTAAATTCTCTTCACACAAAGGAAAACTTTCGATAATTATTCCATTATAAATTTCAATTTAAAACCGTATAACTAACAACATAAAAATACCTTTTATTACGAAAATAATTGCAAAAAAAAAAATGGATTTCGTCACCTTTTTTAATATAAGCTACCTCTACCGAATAACGCCGAGGATGCGTATATATTTTTTATACATAAAATAACATAATTATGTTGTATAAAATTTCAATTGAATTCGACATACATCTATTCTTATTATACGCATGGTTTTTATCTCCAAATCTAAACGTTCGTTCACATCTTAAGGATAACTAAACTTTTCACACAAGCTACCACATAGTTTAATTGTTTAATAATAGGTTATAAAGATACCGATCCCTGTTATATATTCATTGTACTCATTATATAAGAAGTATATTGTTAATCCCTTTAGAGAATACTGAATATTGGACTATTGTTTACAATTCATTTCATAAAGGAGGATGGAACCACGGACGTAAATGGTAGAAATGCTTATATCTTTCAGCCTGTATCGTCTCGGAATATGTCTTTGTATCTCGCTATTTGGAGTATCTTTAGAGGTAATATAATTAGAGAATGCTGGAAATTCGCGTAATCGCTCTTTACCAGAAATAAAATAAGATAAGAGTATCTTCTATCTCTCATTAATTTCCTTTTTTTTTTATTTATAGAAACACATAGAAAAGTTAGGCTATAATAAATTGACGTTGGAAGATATAATTTTGTATGCATAACATAAATGATATAAATCTTGTTAATAACTTAAGAGTTAGAATAGTGGCTAATTACTCGACAATGATAAATGTGGTAACAACAACGGCGATGATGAATTCGTAAGTGACTTATAAACAGGAAATTTCACAACTAAGCGTGTTCGTCATCTTTCCCCTGTCTGAGATAACATGACGAATTCTATAGGTAGGGCCTTTATCTCTTCATATTACTCACCTTCTGCATCTGAAGGAATGGTAGAAGGTATTCTTATGAAAAATACAACTTATTTTTTAATAGAAAAGTAACGTTTTTTACTATTTGCTGCGTGACTTGTTCTAGTTTTCTCTTCCTTTAAATTTGGTAAATGATGTTAGAAATAATCATTTTTTTACTCGATTATATCTTACGTGAAGAATTTATTTTGTGAAAGAAAGCATTTACGCTCACAGAATTTATAGAATTTGTTTAAAAAAGAGAAGAAAATAAGAGACGTGATCCACTTAAAATGGTTTATAAAGCTACATATTTTATGATTTATCTATAATATTTATTGATATATTATCGTGCAAACAAATGAATAACACTTTAGTAAGCTAAAATATATAGATTTTAACAAAAAAAATTAACAATAAATAAATAAAAAACATCCAAAATCGTGATCAACATAAAAACTTGACTGTGAAAATGATAACGAACGGGATACGAACCCACGTCTTTTAGTTATCGAAGGACACGGGTTCGATCCCGTTCGGGGCCAACACAATTGGTCTATCTGGGTCTATGGACCGGCACGCGGTTAGTACCGATTTACACAAGCTCCCTGTCTCCTCCACCCCGTGTTTCCTGTTTGTTAACATTGTCAACTACTCAGCGGGTAAATAACATTACAAATTCATGGTTTTTCTTTAAGAACATTACAAAAATGATAAAAATAAAAACAAAATGATAATCCATTTCTTCTATATTTTATCATGCAACAGACATTAATAGAGGTGAATGAATGGATGCGAACGTTGTCGAGCAGGGGTCGCACCATTAATAACCGAAAGATTTGAGTTTTTCAGCCACTCCAACGCTTTAAAACGAAAGGATTTAAAGTGTATGCCACTCTCGCAATATTTTGGGAGTTTCCCACATAAATTTATAGCGAGACGATTCACGTTTATGGTCCTTCTCGTTATCTTCTTCGAAATCTGAGAAAAACCGATTTTACACTCGACGATATTAATACTTGATTAATATTAATGTAGAGTGTCTGGTGCATGATTAAATTTTAAAGTATCAGTAACTTTAACATCTGTAATGATTAAATTTATATTTTGTAGAAGAATGAGATACTGTTGGCAGGTTACGGACACAATGGCAACTCCCAGAATGAGACGGGAGACATTATTTTAGGTATCAATAACGTCGCTTAGAGAGAAACTAGCACGCTATTATGCTAAAATTCTTACTTAATATGTTAATAAATTCGTCAAGGATAAGAAATTACAAGATAATAAATATTTACAAACAATGATTTTGTATGAAAAAAACAAAAAATGTTAAGCTGAAATTACCTGGAAGTGTTCATTCTTCCATTGTTGTTTATTTTTTATTTTTTAAAATAATAATAAATGGATAAAATTCGCAAAATATAGGTTGGTGAATGTATTAAAATATTGAAAAAAAATTCGGATATTTTTCGAAATTCAAGTTAAACACGTAACGTTTGATATAATTTAAAGTGACCTTTTAACTGGCTTTTGTCTAGCCGAATAGGAGTAAGGACTAATTCAATATTATCGCCATTAGATATATATTAAAATTACATTTAAAAATTAACTAAAATCTCATTATATATCGAATAACTTAAGACAAACCCTCATTTTTAAGGACTTTTTAGGGAAAAGTTTGATACTAAATCAACTTTAAAGCGTTTATTAAGGAGTATCCTAAGGTTCTCCTAAGTTAGGGAAATTCTTAATCCTAATTAAGAAGTGGTACGGTATTTTCTTCTGTTTCTAAATCTATAAAAAAAACATTAAGATTGCATCTGTAAATAACAAGTTTAAAAAAAATTCCGATAATTATCTTTAATAGAATAATGTAATTGTAGAAAGAAATCCATCATCACTATTCTTTCCTCGTCACAGGAATACCGAATTAAAATCCTACAGACGAACATAATTGGAGGGGGGAAATATAAAAATAAGCTTTACATCAAAATTCCGAACGGAAGTGTGATAATTACACGAATAAATACCGTGCAAACCGAGGCGACGTTTAAAATATAGTAACGTGATCGATCTATCGGCGTGACATATTTCCTGTTTACCTTTTCGCAGTTAAAGACGGGACGATCACGTGAATTCGGTAAAATTTTAATCGGAATTTGTATATACATTTTCGAAATTTTTCGAGAATAATCATATTTATTTCTATGGCCGGCGGTAGAAGTATTTTCACACCAGAGTAGAGACAATGAAGTACAGTAAAGAAATATAGAAAGTGAATAGCCATTCGAGTATCTCGTTACGTTTACAATGAGTGGAAAAATTTGTTAACTAAAAGAAACAAAATACATTATTAGATAAATGTTACAGAATGATGGATTCTATAAACTTGTTAGCGTGATATTTCTTCACAGATGAGAAGATGACCCATTTCCTTTTTATGTATAATCCTCTCCTTGTATGAAACACAAATATTCTTTAAAAAATAACGTTTATTACAAGGGGAATATTTTGATTATTTTTTTAAATAAAAATCTACGAATTTAACACTTTTAACTGAATTAGAATGCATAGAAAAACACGTAAAATCGGTGTGAAATTCATTTTATTTCAAGTTGGATTATTCTAGCGTGTGGAAACGAGTGAAACGTCTTATTTCTATAATTGTCCTAATTTTAAATAATTAAACGTTTCCTTACGTCTAGGAACTTTTAAAAGGTGAGATTTATAACCGTTTTCCTCTTGATAACTTACGCGTTACTTAATCTAATGCGTTATGATTAATGCAATCTTGGAACATAACTCTTTAAAATATATAAGATTGCTTTGAACCGGGCCTATAAATCGTTTTACAGCAAACAGCACACGTTTGATACTTATACATTCCAATATATCTTATTAATATATATATATATATAAGATGTTATTAAACAGATCTAGAAATTATAAAATCATCATTTCTATGAGAAAACACTATATGATTAATGATATCCTCCTATCTTAAGCTTGTGATGAATTGAGGTCAGAGTATTATTTTTCTTTATTTTTTTTTTTTGTTTGTTAATAAGAATATTCCTTCTTTTGTATACCGTTCTCACCCTCCAGATATCGAGGATAAAAGGGTATACAATAAATAATATTCTAGACACGATTAACAGCCCCTGACAAATATCAACATTGTGATATGGTTTCTGGTTATCAATTCTGTTTCTGGTAGTCTCTGTTTAAATTAAATTCGATCGCGCTTTCTTCCTTGTTCGAATATTTTTAACGTTTTCTATACAAATATTTTGTTGTTTACCTCCATAAATAAACTCATTTGCATTTTATAAAACTGGTATAAAAATAAAAGTGGATTTATCCGACCATACTTCAAAGCTAAGTTACCACAACTAGAAATAGCACTTACAATAACGTGTGTGTAGACGAATTCTTTCTTCTGCACGATGGGGAAAAATCTACATTTTTTCCCTTAAATTAACTATTTTCGATCTATACCTTTATTTATATATATATATAAAACACTTTTTTCTATATTAATGTCTTGGAATTTCCTCAAAAGGTAACTCCGTCTTCCAGTGTTTGTGGAAAATGGAGGAATACACTCGGAACAGTTGATCTATCTCATAACACTTTGCGGTGTTTAATTTGTCACGTGCTCGGGATTAAGGCAGGTAAACGTATGAGATCGAGTTGGCGGTAATTACAGTCTTACCGGTGTTTTTCTCATTGTTTTGATGACGTATTTTACGCTTGCCATACTTTCGAACGGTGTACTAAAAATGACTTAACCTTCATTCATTCGGAAAATTACGATTGAATAATTATCATAATTATCGTTCTCATTGTTTTTCAGCCATCGACAGCTAGAAATTTCTTAACACAAACTTATTAATCATCGTTCGAAAATCATTTCCTATACCCTTTATTCTAACTGAATTACAGATTTCCGATCTTTAAGTATACAAAATAATAGAAACAAACGGAATAATAATAATAATAATGGAAAGAATTGTAACTTGAGTAGTTTGTTGGTTGTGCCGAATTTCGTCATCGCTTTGGCATAAGGCCAGAGGAATCGTAAGTTCCGTCATTGGACAAATTACGTAAAAAGCAGACAATATTATCAACAAACGTATTAATTTATGGAGCGTTTTTTTGATTTCTGGAATATGAATAATTCATCTGTGACGTCAGCATTCTGAAGGGAGAAAGATGCAAATTAAATGGCGATCGTTATTCGATTTCATACAAAGATTTAGAATTAGCAGTTTGATAAAAAGGGTGTTTATTGTTAGAGATATTACAGACAAGTTTCTTAACCACGTTTACGTCCCTAAAAAATAAAAAAAATAAAAGTGTTAACGCTCTCAATTTGACCACCTTATTAATTATTATTGTTTAATTATAATTTATATCCTCTAGGTAGAATTTTGTTAAGGAAGCAATTAGATTTTATCAAATTTTTTCTTCTCCTCTTTGAAGAGGAAACTAAAATCTCTTAACACAATTAAGTTCTAAGGTTCCTCATTCGATTCGATTAAACATTTCTGTCCCCAATTTTCCTACATTTAAGTAAAAACTGGTACTGTTTAATCCTTGTTTTTCATCTCTCCCGAAGGATTAAAGTTAAGAAGGTTTTTTCCCCCTCTATTATATAATTAATTTAATAATAACAAATTGATTTTTAGCGAATTTAATAAGACAATGTGGCTATAAATTAATCGTCCAATTAATATTATTGGATAAAGTGTTTGTGAATTATGTAGAAAGATTTGCTTTGAGTAACCGTAGTTAATGTATAACGAGGATAACAATACCCTACAATGTTTTTAAGTAGGTGTTTCCCAACCTCTCTTAATTGGCGACCCCCTTTCGACGTGTGGAAGACCGTGACATTACATAGGGATGTGGTTCGCGGTCCACCGGTTGACAAACAAGTTTACCGTTGGGAAACCAATATACTCTATATAATAGGCTTCCCGTTCTAATATAGAAAGCAGCCTAATTCTCCTTTGAGTTTTTATAGTAACATAACCAGTATTGCCTGGAGTATAGATTTTGTATAAAAATAAAAATCGTCAACAGTATACGTGAATATCTGGAAGGTACTTTGCCTATATTCAGTGATAAATTTGCTCTAAAACCGATTGAGCCCGCGGCCATTATCGGATCTACTTGGACTACTTATAAACATTATTTCTTAAAATTCTCTCAGCATATTTTTATAAAAAGCTGAAATTGTGATAAAAACAAAGCCAAAAATAACATTTAATCGTCGCCTGATCTTGCCAACTTTAACAATTAGGCCTATAGATAGACCGTGTTTAAGTACGAAATCCACAGTTAAATTATAGAAATTCTGCGTAACACACGATGAAATTTCCGTTTTTGATCGTGAAATTCTTTACTTAAGAATAAAAATAGGCGAAGAAAGTATGGATTTAACCTTAATTTCTCTAAAGAAATGTCTCAAGGTTTTAAACTGGTTTGGAAAAAATTGTATTACGGCTATCGCTTTGTTTGTTTAATCGTTTGTCGGTCTGTCCGTAGATACAATATTAACTCCTAATCATTTATAAGCCAGGTAATTTTTGAAATATAAATTCATCGTATAGCCTACACTTTTTAATGTATAAATTGCCTGTATGCCTGTATCAAGCTTATAAATTGGCTCATAGAACTAGATAAGGTGAGCAGCCAATCGATGTGTACAAAATTTGGCTCAAATTCATTCCGCATATTTTTAGACTCATTTTAATTCCCACTTTTTCTAACAACGAAATAAATATCGAGGTGTTAAACTGTGCCAAATATCACGGTTATAATTTTATAATTTTCATTTTTTAAAATTAGCCATTCAATTGCATTTCTATCAATAAGGAAGTCGTTATTCTGCCAGCTTATTCTAGAAATATCAATTTGAATCGTAGTTTTACACGAAAAAAAAAACACTAAATTACGCGTAGAAAGTGTTTCAATTTAAAAGTAAAAAGGAAATTTATTTTGTTAAAGATATTTTTTTCACTTTGATGTTTCTGTTAATTGATTCGACTGACGAATGCCAATTGTTTCGACTTATTCAGAAGATACGATAATCGAAATAAATTAAGCATTATGTAAGGTAGGAGGAACGTGCTTTATTCCGCTTGCTTCCAAAACACAAATCCTAAAGAATCTAGGAATGTAATTAGCCTACTTTTTTGCATTTTATTAAGTTCCTTAGATATAATTTTCAAAACACTAAACACAAAATTGTCCAGTTTTCTGAAAGGTCTCTAATTAATTTCAAGAAATTTAATCGAGTAAAGTAAAGTTTGCTTTCTACTATTTAGCAGATTGTCCTTCAATGCCGAAGATTGATACGAACGTATATCTCAATAACACTATCCTAATGCCTTTTTTTCTTTCTTCTTCTTCTTCTTCTTCTTCCTACACTAAACTGCGAGTCGAGAACGTTGTACCTTTATATGTGGTGCAAAAGAAGCCTCGCAATCCGAAGAGAGTTAGCTTTTAGCTATCGATCCTTCTTCTCTGCAGAAAACTATACCTTTACTGTGCAGCCACATCGATTGGTAGGTTCGTGACTATTTTTTGGACTCTAAAATTAGTAGAGATGCCTAGAAATTAGAAAATTTTTGCGTTATTTCTGTTTTTCGATAAGAGAATCGAGACGACTTTTCTAGAGATTTTTATTTTTATAAATGGATGAGGTGAAGCCAGATATATTTCATATCTAATATACGAGAAATTTTCTGATATTTAATCCATCGATTATTTAAAATTGGTTATGAAATATTGATATTTTAAAGATAAAATTGAAATCCTTTACTGTAGTTCTGTATATACATATTTTCAATAGTTTCATTAAAGAATTATGGATTTTATTTTAAATAAATCTTACTTTATTCCATTAAATACACGAATAAAATCCCATCTTCGAAATTTTTTGCAAAACCGACGATTTATTCCGTGCAATCGTCCGTCTTTAAGTATAGAAATTCGAACATTTTAAAGCATATTTTTATTTTTTCTTTTATTATTTTCTGTGGACTATTTCACGCGATTTTATTTTATTGTAACGACAAGTTTTATTGCAATAAAATTCTTACTCTAAACCGAAATTAAAGTAAAAAACCGCAATGAAATTATTATAAAATATGGGTTTTCTAACCAGTGGGTCACGAACCATATTGTTGGCCTTCGACCAACGAGAAAAAAATCACCAGACGAAAGAAATTGAGAAACATCGATAGGTTGGAAAACCACTTAAAATGATGTAAAACTATTATATTCTTCATTAAATTGTGACTGGTGCGGATCATTTTCTAAATTACTTATAAATAGATGTTTATAAAAGGGTTCATTTGAACCCTTTCAATAGAAGTTGAGGAAAGTAACACGGTATTACGTTCAACCAAAAGTATAGTTTCAAGAATTTATATGAAATAAATTAGAAAATAACTAATAAGAAAGTAAAGAAATTATTTTTAAAACCTTGATTATTTTGATTTTACCGGCTTTAAATCAAGCGTATTGTTATTTTGACAACGAATTTCACTTTCTCTGGCTGACAAAGAAAAGTTACAAAAAGAAAGTTTGGTGTGGTTGTAGACTTTCGTAACGAGTTTGAAAACTGGGTAGACCTTTGAAACTGACCTCTTCTCGTGCCTGCTTTGCCATGCACGAAATGCAAACGCTGGTGTAGAGAGGGACCGAATTCGGTATTAGAGATAAATGGGCATCTTCCGTTTCTACTTCGATCTATAAGTAAATGAAAACGTCACGGGCAACAATGGATTCTAATTGGCACAACGGGGCAATATAGGGCAAAGGGTGTGTCTTCTCTTCTAAGGCATCCTGATGAGAAAGGCGAATCCACTCTGTTCTACTCCTTTCGCTGGATCCACCCTCACACAAAGTAAGGGTGTGGTCGACCCGCCTACCATCGGGCATTCACCACATTCCAGTCTCGTCTCTTATTTATTATGTGATAGTCGTTCGATGATAATGAACTAGCCCTATTTATTCTCATCGTCGGTCGACTCCTCGCTCCCGATGACTCAGCCGCGAATTACTTTTAAAGAGTCGTAAACAAAATGGCTCCTCCGACGTTCAACGTCTAATCGAGCTCTTTACAAAGCCAGCGAGGAGTAGAAGGAGCGAGGAAAAACTGAAGAGTGGTTCTGGTGGCAGAACCGCTTTCGCTTTCTCTCGGCCACCGAATTTCCCTCTTTTCAGGGCGTGTCTCATATTGTCAACGAGATGACATATTTACGTAGTTCCCCCGCTGAGGAATAACCGAGGTCACGTGATGCGGCTACATCCTCCCGGATTAACCCTTTGGCAGGGGTGGAGTAACTAAGGACGTAGGTGTTACAGATAAAGACCGGTTCGTCGCCGTACGGCAGCGAAGAAGAATCGAGTTTTATTCTCTTCAATGTTAGATTTTTCTTCTTCCGTCACGAGTCTGTTAATGTTTACACGTTAATACGCATCGCGTTGCCGCGGTCTTTAGCGGTTGGTCGAGTGACTCACGATTTACGTGAGATAAGGTTTCGGAAAAATTGCCGGGGCAAAAACCTACGTGAGGAGGTGTTAAGATGATTTTCCGCGCACAATTTCGGAATCGAGCCTTGGCTACTATTTGTATCGGTGACCACCTCGAGAGAAAGATCCCGGGATGGGAAAGAGCAAAACGGTCACGCCCGACTTCGTGATTCGTGACTCTGACGCACTCACGATGCCAGAGATGGGACGTAGGAGGTGCCTTATCACGTCTCGATCGCTAAAAAAAAAAGAAAAAATATACTTGATTAATCAAAGCCCGGCTCTTCCCGAGGTCTTCTGCATTACAATGTGGTAATGCCACTTATTGCTTAATCTGAGTGCGGAGAAGAATAGCGTGATGCGCTTCCATTAAGTCGTGTTAATCAGGAATTACTGCCGAGCTACTGTGACTCGACCGAACCGGGGAAGCCATTTTTCATTTCTGCAGAAAACACTAGTTCGACCGCCCATCGGACCTTCCCAAATTGGACGTTCTCTGGAGGCTCTCGAATTAGCCTTGTAAGTAAGGGAGGAGCCCGTCCATCGGGCGCGACTTTACAACAGCCATTGCGTCCGAACGCCACGACCAACGGACGGATGTCGAAACGAAATCGCTTCCGAACCGTTGCAGGCGTCGATAACAATCGGACAGAAGGGTCACGAAGGAATCACATTCGAGATGCCCTCCCGCCATCATAAATGATGACGAACGATCGATCCGCCTCGATCGAGCTTTTAATCATCCTCCATTTCTTCCAACGGGCGTTTTAATAATTCGTACCGGTCCGAGTACGCGGGGGTAAATTGCGGTTTGGAGGCGCGTGAAAACTGCGCGATTTAAGTATTTATGGGGCAGTAAACGAACGGGTGCTAAAGAGTGGGCGTCGGAGAAGACGTAAAGCCTGGGCTAATCGAGAAACTTAATCCGAACGGTGATTGATCAGAGTTGTTTTTCGTCATCGAATTGCTTCCATCGATGAAGAAACGCCTTTCCATCCATCGAGATAGCGATCGATGGCCCCTTTGTCGTTATTGCTCGCCAATGACTTCCATTTACTTCCAAGTATTAAGAAATGCGTTTCGAAAGGTCGGGACGTTTGTGCCAGGATTCGATCTCCGAACGAACGAAGCTCGGTTCGAGTTCGATTGAGAAATATCACCCGACAAAAAAGAAAAAAAAAAAACACATTGATTCTTTCGAAAACACCACAGAAATTACCAGTTTAAGCGCAGAGAATCGCGACGATAACCAGATACGCCCCGATATAAAACTGGCCGCACCTCGCTTACACTGATTTTTTTATACGCTTCACTTAAAAACACACACGCTTTTTTACACTTAATAACACCTTTACGTGTGTCGTTTCCACGTTTAAGTTGCTCTCGTTAGATTTAAATACTCTCGTTCTGTAACCAGATCTGAGCGATTACACAACTCTTCTCGATCCGAATAAGTTACGACTGGCGTGATACGCGCGAATTACATCACAATTGCTTTCCTTTTTTTTGTGTGTGTGTGTAAAATTCGGCGAACGGAACGTGTCGCGTCGTATCCAAAACAGATAATAATTTTGGAAAATATCCAAAACGAAAGAAGATAGAAGACGGCTTTCGATTCCATAGTATCGAACGTCATCTGGCGAGCGAATCGGAAAGCTGCGCACTTTTTTTTTTTTATGCCTCTAAATGAGTTCTCGAGTTTCGTTAAAGCGGGGCAAATCGGTCATATTTAAAAATAATCTTTGTCTAATGCCGCCATAAAAACTTGTCGCATGCAACGCGCAACCCAAAATAGCTGTGGGCGGCGCCAGGCTGCGGGCCATCGGCTTCCAGTTCAGAATCTTCGGATTAAGTAGGCAACGACGCCCGATCCGTATTTAGATGATCCGCGTGACGTCACCGATGTAGGTCGCGGGCGACTTTCGGGGGAAAAAATATCAGTAAATTAAGCTAAACCGAGGAGAAAGAACCCGCGGAGGAGGAGGCCGGGAAGCGGAAGAAAATTCGGAAGACGGGGCGATTTTTGGGGCATAGAAGTAAAGAGGGGGCGCGCGCGTCCGGAAATGGAAAGAAGTCGACTTCGGAATTCGAGTTTCGGTCCGCTCGACGAGCAATTTGGAGCCATCAATTCGTCTTCCGGTCGACAGTCACGTGTTTCGAATTAGCATTTTAACGAGCGTAGTGAAAAGTGGCGGGACGAAATCAATCGTGAAATGCCGAGGATCAATCTCCGACGGTGACCGGGCGGAAGACGGATTGGTTCATTTTCACGACGACAGGTGTCGCTGTACACGTCGGTGGCCCGCGCGTCAGCGACTTTAAATTAGAAATCCGTTCTTCCGAGAATTGTATAAATCACACAAACTGTCTGCCACTCGACCCGATCATTAATTTTCTCCCCGTATAATAATTATTTGCTCATCGTCTCCCGCCGAAACGCCCGCGCCTCTGGCCTCCCCCTCCTCCGGGAAGGTAACCGGAAGTCAAAGCGATTTTTTGGGGGAATTCGCCGATTAAGCGGTAACAATCGACGGGTGGAATCCGTCCCCGAGTTTACCTAATACCCTCCGCTAGTTGACCTACATTCGGCGGAACGTAACGCTCCGCTTAACGGGCCGTGGGTCACCGGATCCAGATCGTTTCGTCGGTCACTTTCTTCCAGGGGGAGGCAAAAAAAGTGGCCTGGACAGGTAATCTGGCGCTTTCCCGGAAAGATTAAATTCGGACGTAACGTTCCGTTCCAATGGCCAAACTCCTTCGCCGCGCTTGCAAAATGCTTAAAGGAAATAAAAGCGGCCGGGATCGGCGACCTTGGCCATTTTCTTTTTGCACCGTCGGACCCAAGGGCTGTCCCCAACCCTAATTTCCCTGTGCGTATTATTACTTACCGCTTTCCTCACTCCGGTAATTACTCTCTCTTCTTTCTCGCTACCGCGACATTTATCGGTTTCCATCGGCCCGATCTAACCTATTTCGTGTCGCCATTTTTTTTTCTAATTTAACGATTTCGTATGCCAGAAACCCCTCGGCAAACAATAAATAAAGATTAAAACCTCTTAAGAACGTCGAAGAAAAATGTCTACGTCGCTAAGTTCTCGAAAATCCCTCGAAACGACTAACTTTACTCGCTGCAAAAAATGTGCTCGTACAATATGAACAAAAAATATGAACAAAAAATATTAAAAAGTAGCCCATACATTTAATTAGAAACAGAAATAAAAAAAAAATTGGAGAGTTCGCAACGAAATAATTCTTGAAAACTGTCATTATTTACTTTTCTGCATCTGTAATATCCTCATTTCATTTTATTCTGGCCCATGAAATTTTAGAGGGTCTTCCATAATAGTTTAAGTTGTATTTGTAAGTTAAACTAAAATACACTCGAGAAAATGGGACTACTCTACTTTCATTACGTACAATACAAAAATAAAAGAAAGAAATTAATTTATCGTGGATCCGAAAGAGCAAATTTTAAAAATTCGAGGCGGAAAAGATGAAGAATTGAGGATATAATGGAACGTGTTTATTTACAGAAGAGAAACGTTCAAATTACTTAACATGACTCGTTTTTCTGGCAACGTTTACTCCATCCGAAAAACAATTACTAGGTAATTAACAAAACAATTCTATTTAAATTGTCTATAAAAGTACGAGGGGGACTTTTTATTACTTTCTAAAAATCCAACCAGGGAGCGACCCTCATATTGCCATTAGCATTAGCATATTTACTTAGTGCTATCTACAGCCAGTCGCGTCTTTTGCGGTATATTCTCGTTATTTCCAGTTTTATTTTACTTTTCGATCGAAATTAATTTTCCTCAAAAGATCTATTTCTTACGGAATCGAAAATTACTTTGGGAGATTTTTTAGTGTTTGTAATTTCCCCTAAGGTCACCTTCTTCCTTTAGTGACGACAAACACCGAAGCATTGTATAGAATCCGTGTAATGAATGAGAAACAGAAACCTAAAAAGTCAGCAAAGTAAATGTATTTGTAGTTAATTGATATCATTTACATATCAAAACTTCCGTATTTCTATGCAGTTGACAGCATCGCAGAAGGCAAGAAAACACACAAAAAAAAGCAGACTTTTTTTTAGTAAAATTTCTCGATACCCTTAATTTACAATAGCTTAACGACTTCAAAATTTGACTTTATAGTTTATTTCACCTTCAGTTTTTTTCTGTTTTTTATTTTTGTTGCCTAGAAAACAGACAATAATTTTCGTCTCGATTAGTGTTAAATGACGAAAGTTATAAGCACATAATGGAGAATAAAATACAAAAAAAAAAAAAATATATGACGATTGGATTTAATGTCTGGACGAAAATGTATTGGCCAAAGCGTCACGTGTCTGCATCATGCAAATAAGATAATTAAAAAGGGGTGGACGGGGGACACCACCCCTACTCCGCCATGCTTCCTGTTTTAAGTGTTTGTTGGAATGGCGGATGAAGTAATGTATAGAAGCATGCATCGCAGTAAGAGGGGAGGCTCGTACCTACGAGTGGAAGGTCCCGCTTTGCCTGCAGACGAATCGGTCATTTGAATGCAAAACATTCCTGACGATTCACAATGCCAGGCGTGGTCCGGTAACATATGTGGGTTGACTGCCATCGTGCTTAACGATCCTAGTTAAGGATTCGTTTCCTTTATTCTCGGACTTGTTTTCTAACGAAGCTGAAAGGAAAAACGAATAATTGATGCGTTCCGACGACTAAAAAAAAAAAAAACATATAATATCGGGTGTCCGATTTTTCTGGTTCTACCCGCTTCGATCTTCGTTACTCTTCTTTTGGGAACGGCCCTAATGACGTGGCCAGAAACGACGTATATATATTGATTACGTCACTGGGACTACGACTTTACGAATCGAGCCGGGGATGATTTTATAAGGCTGACGGGTCACGTTTCAATTACTAAGGAACAACAAACGATTTATATACCTTAAAAGCTTATGTTTCTCGCCGTACCAGTCTGACGTGGGAAAACCTTGGTGTGTTATTCCCTCGGTAGCCAAACCACGTTCTGTAAGAAAATTGAAGGACGCCGCTTTATCAGTTTTATCATCTGTCCGCAGGCCAACATTACCAGACAATTACTTCTCCTCATCTCAACAAGGTCGATCATCCTCGCCTCTTCTTTGTTCCTCCTACCCACAAGAACTTCTCCGACACCATTGTTTCCAACATAATTTCTGTACGAATGTTTCGGAGTGCATCATTCTCACTAACCCCCCCCAAAAAAAAATGATTTATCGTTGGACTAATTCGTTGATGATAAAACGTAGTTTAAATTTTCGAAATGAATCATATTCTTTAGTTATTTCTAATCAAATTCATGGCATAAGATTTCGTACAAGAGTAGAATCTACCAAGATATGTCGAATTCTGGATTATTTAACATTCAATATATTTATTTATTGCTCGATTATGGTAGGTTATTATATGGTACAGAACGGTCCAACAGATAAGTAACAACTTGAATTGGGTGCTCCGCATCCATTGAAATACTGGAGAGGCTTCATCTCGAGTACTTCAGTGTGCCATTCAAGTTTCTTTAAATTGTAGAGAGATATTCATTACAGAGAAAGTTGCGAATCAAGTAGATAGGTAGAGTACTTTTTGGGCCATCCCGAAGTGATTTCAATTCCGAGATTTTTGCATGACGTCCATGAAATGTTATTTAAAACTTCGGTTTGCATTCCGACTCTACAATAACAAAATTTCAATTATAATTTATAATTGTAAATTATTGATCAGATAAAAGGCCGCCTTTGAAGAATTCGTGCGCGGTCCTGTAAACGTAACAGTCGTGGAATTTATGCATTACCGAATAGTTAAGTGGTCAGTAAACGTGAACGCATAAAACTCGGTCATCTCTACCAACTAAACCATCTTTTATCAGAATTAGCCTAAATCTAGGAAAAAATATTATTATGAAGAAAACAGAGAAAAGGCTTTTAGACAAAATCTGAAAGCGTTTAAACTTAAAATTTCCAGTAAATTCGTGATGTGGAAAGTAAGAAGAAAATGAAATTTCTGGATACAAAAATGATTTTTGGCCAATCTAACTCCCCATTTGGAGCAAGTAGATTTCAATTTTCATGCGGGTTATGATTCAGTTTCATCTTTCTGATCTTATCTCGCTCTTCATTCTGTTGATTAGTGGTTTCATAAATGATCGTAAGAAGAAAATTATAGTTTCCCTAAAGAAAAATTTAGTTGTTCCTCAAAATGATATTTAAGATGAAAACAGAAGTTTAAAAGTATAAATTTATGCACTCACTTATCTCGGAGGATAAAATGCTTACATGTAAAAGAATACTTTATTGGATAAATAAGCCCTAAAAAGATGTATGTACGAGTACTAAAACAATTTCTCTAGAGAATTCAGTTTGATAATCGTGTCACTTTAATTAATAAAACCTCCTTAAAGACTGTTTTAATTTTATAAGGGAATTTGAGATGGCCGGTAAGAAACCTGCTCGAAACAATTAAGATCTGTTAGATTTATTTTACAGAAAACTCAATTCAGTTCAACATTGTAGATCTACTCTCCCATTGAATAACTGAACTTTCCGAATAACCTTTTTTGCCGTGCCAGATGGGCTATTGTTTCAGCAGTTGCGAGATGCTACACGCCCCATTAGAGTGAATTTTTGCTTGTGGGACTACACAATAAAATTTAATAAGAATTTCTCGTTATTCGTCCGAATATCAATTTCACATAAAATTACCAACTTTCATCAAGTTGTATTATAATATTCCGTAATTGTTCACACGCGTTTCGTTCCCGCTTGTTAATGCCTCGATCATCCGGCAAGAACAAGAGCGTAGTCCATCCGTACAAGAATCGAACCCCAAACCCTGACAATAAAAGCCAGACACGCTCTTTTATCTCGCGTTAAAATCCTCGTTTTAATGCCAGAAAGGTTAAAAGTTCGGCACCGCTACAGCTAAGAATTTGGGGGAAAGGGGGAAATTTTGTTCTCTACAATCTACGGTTCCGGTTAAACGATTACGGAAAAAAAAGCAGAGCCGAGGGTTGGATTCTTCGAGCAATCATTAGCGAGATAATCGAGGCTCAGACCTTCGCACCAGTCACCCGACACCCGAGAGTGGTCAGACAGAAGGCCAATGGGACGATAAAGTCATTAAAAAAAACGACGTCGACCCATAACAAACGACTGGAACCAAACCGAGCATGAAAGGACCGACTAATTCTTTGCATCCAGGGCCAACATAGCCTGCCACTGCACTCTCTCGGTCTCTATTATCCGAGCGGAAGAGGCTGTTTTGGCAGAGTTTCTATCACGTGACGTCGAGCTCGAAACCCGACGATACCGGATTAAGAGAAAAAAAACCATCTTATTTATACTAAAATCTGACCCAGACGGGACATTCCCGATTGGCAAGTGTTACGAAACAGGCTGGTTTTATCGATTTCGGTATCCGATCGAAACTCTCGATTCGCGATCAACCTAATTACCGCTTCTATATTTTGAAAACCTTTTCTGAAAATAAAAACCAGAAACGTAACTTTATATTTAGTATCATCTATTTCCGGACCGACTTCCAGATACTTTTAGAAACGATCTCGCTTCGATATGGAAAAAAAAAAAACCCGCGCCGTCCGAGACGACACGAGTCGCCGATGACGTCATAACTGTTTATTCGAAGGTACGACCACCAAATCGCGACGGACCGACGACGAAAAACCAGTGTGACGTAGTAACCGCGGGCTAAGGCGGCATATATCGGAGAAGAGAATATAGGGCAGGAGGGCCACCCTCGTGCCATCTACACGCAAAACGGAGAAAAAAAGTTCCAGCGCCCGGGGCTAAGGCCGGGCTAAGCAGAGGTCCTTGCTCTAGATGAGACATTGTTCTCGGTTCTCTGTGTACCATATGGAAACCTGCCGCGGGTGTGGTCGACTCAGTTCGTCAGGGACAATGTGGCGGGATTTCACCACACACCGATTACCTTTCCGCCCTTTCTACCAATCCTAATTATCTATTTCCTTGTTCGTTCGAGTATCTAATTTTCGTGTTTACTTTTTGCCGATAACGCCCGTAGAGGACGTTAGGTGTCGCTCGTGGCCATACGCTTATAACGTTCGGTACAAAAAACTTCGCCATCTTGTTTTAACAATTGCATTACCTCGTAAAAATGTTAATGATCTTCTGCGAACCTTTCTTTTTTTTAAGTTTCGTTGTTATTCGCCTCAACTTTTCACCTCTAAATGCAACCGCAGCGTTTCTCGGACTCGAAAATTTTCACGAGATACTCGAAAGACCCGAAGCGAACACCCAAATTTATTCACTGTACAGAGTCGTACTTCTTTTTTTTTTTGAATGTCCGTGTGGTCATAATTTCCAGAAAATAAAGATAAGAACGTCGTGAAAATAGCAGTTATCAGTGCACAGTAGTAAAGTATACAGTAGTGAAATCGTGTCTTCCTCCATCGCGGTTTTGATAACCCGGGGTCAAACATGACCTCGCTGTACATACTTTTCTTAAGTTTTAACAATTACATTATCTCGTCGGTCGGAATACGTCACGTTGTTTGCCGAAGCGAGATTTGTATCTTCTTCTCGAACGGACAATTGGTTTTGTGGAAGATGGCACCGATGCTCTCCGCCAAGCACTTATTGACGCCGGCCACAATTTAAACTCGTGCGCGACGACACCCGGAAAATCGACTCGTACGGATAAATAAACGCGTTTCTGCCCAAACGTTTCCCCCCCCAGATAGGGCCAATCGAATCGCTTCGTCCAAGTCGCAACGTACGCCAGGAATTCGTTGTAACCCGACCTTCGTGGGAGCAGTCTTAGCACGTGACTTGGACGCACTTTAGAACGGGAGATGAAAGTAAGGTTCGTTGGAAGGGGGTTAGTCAGTGTTCCATTGTGCCGCTAACTTTCTCGTTTTCTCATCCTTCGTTACCTTAACTCGTAGACCGTTCCATTAAATCGAGACGGGTTTAGAAAACTCTCGTTGGCTTTTCTTTTTTAGTGTTTCGAGGAGGAACGAAAAGGAATCAAAGATCTGCGTTTTAATCCGGGCGGGAGAAAAGTAGTTCGTCTTTCATTATTGTCTCAAAAATAATCACCCGACAAAAAAAAACGATACTAGAAAAAGCCGCATTTTCTCCGCAGATTACTAAACGAGATATTGTGACGTAACGCTTATTGAGGTCAAACCATCTCACCGGGACAGTCAGCGTTTCTTCTCAGCCATTCCTAACAAGGAATGCTTTGTTTCGCGGAGGATTTTTTACCTTCTTTGTAATGGCGAAACGCTCTTTATGTCCCAGCCCGTTTGTTTCGTCCCAGGCTCGTTCAAGAACAGAAAAAGTTCTTTCGACTCATCGAAAACCAGTCTGGGTGGAGTAATGTAGGTTAGGGAGATCGTTTCTTTCAATAAATAAAATTATCTGATAGGCCTATATAATGCGCGAAGGTTGAGGTGAAAGACCCGCCATATCGCTCCAATAATGTTCCACATGCAAAGACCAATATCGAACTTTTTTCCCATATATTTTCCGACAGTCTTCGAAATCTCGTCGATACTAGAAGAAAGACGGGAATAGTTTGTCTGATTAATGAAAACTTCCTGCGAAATCATTACTAATGGCAGTAATTTGCCATAAATATTTGTACATCGTTGCGAATATTCTTCGAAGAACAGTTCAAAATATTCGAATAATTATTGCGGTTGCTCAAAAGTATTCCTGTAATGAAAAACCGCTGGGTGTTGGCGGTTCGGCGCGAAGAACAGAAATCCCCAGCAGCGTTATTCTTTGGGACGAGGCAGGAAAAGGTAAACCACCAAACCGTGATTGCTATTTTAATTTAGACAAAAGAGAATGGCGCCGGGAGGTGTATTTTTTTTTCCGATCGAGACTCGGAAAAGCGCCCAGCAAGCGGGGTAGACGACCGAAAAGAACTCCCCACGCCCGACCCCAGAAGAGTGGAAATGCGTGCGGACGAAAGAAAGTTAGAAACACGAGACAGTTCAGTTACATGTGTGTCAAACAACCGGAGCAAAATGCCCGTCTCATCAAACGCCGCTATTAGCAACAGATGGTTATCGTGTTTGGGGTAAATACCCCGCGAGGGGCGTTGGCCAGGCCTGTCCCGGGGCCGAGAAACATCTTCCTCGTTTCTCCCGCGTCACGTTTTTCGTCCCGTCCGACTGCCGCGCCGTCGAGTCTAATATGTAAATGGCACCGGCGGTTTGACGAGGAAACGCTAAATTCTTCGACCTTTGTTAAGAAGTTCGACGAACAACAGTCGACGCGGGAATTAATTACCTCCACTTTTTGATTACTTCGACACTTGTCGGTTTCTTAAACGAAATAAGCACCGACAACTGTGCCGCCATCTGTCGTTTGTTTCCTAAAACGTTTCGTTGTTATTTTAATATTTGCTAAACAGCGCTCATTGTGTAACTGACACTTCGAACAGATTTTCGAAATTAACGAATTTATAGTCTTTGATAGATTTCGTCGAAAGTGAGAACTTCGTGATGCTAAGAATCGTGAAGTGTTCGTGTCAAAGTTTAATTCAACAAAAATAGACGTGCGATGTACTATATTTAATCTTCATTATCATCATTAGAATTTTCTTCAATGCTAAGGATATTCTCACCGAAGATATCTTTTTGCTTCACTTCCACGTTGTTCTGCCCAGAGCTTCCTTTCTCAGTCCCTTCTTATTTAATTAGCGCTTTTGTTATTTCGACTTTCGATTTTCCGTTTGGTCTATCAATGATAACACATACGAGGGTTTCTCTTCATTCATTCTTGTAATGTTTCTAAATCATCTCTCTCCCCTTTCCTTCGTGCGATTTATGATGATCTGGTTCACTTCCATTTCATCCCCGACTTCACGATTTGATTTCCTCTTGAAATTCTCTTAAAATTCTGGATGATCTCCTTCAAAAATCCACTTATATCGCAAAGAGTTTTCTCTGATCCACACAAGGGTATTCAATGAAAAATGATTTTAAATACGTATAAGGTTTTTGTCTTTTCCAAGATGAACTCAGTTCGGTAGAGTAGCGACACGTCATAAGGCTTCACTGTTTTCGTAATTCCACTTTCTATTACTTTCTTAGATGGGCATTGTATACCACTATTATACCAAGATAGTTGAAATACGTGACACTTTTTATATTATAACCATCAAATCTTGAGTGACCGGTTTTCAGTGCTCATATATTCCATTTTTTCGAAATTGATCTTGGAGTTCCCATTCTCTGTTTTCGTATCGTATACTGGAAATCTTTTATATTTTGTATTGAGGCAACTTGGCTATCGATAAACAATAAATTTGATAGAAACATCCCGTTTGTTATCTCCAATTCCATTTTTCTACATTTTTTGGTCCAGGCTCTTAATTCTACATTATTGTAAACTTTGAATAATGTGGGCATGGTTATACACAGATGTCGCAACATCCCTATTGAAGGCCTTTAATTGTATGGAATTCTGATATACAGGATAGGCACAAAGTCCCGTCAACTCTATAGAAAATTAATCGTATGTTCCATTTGTTGTTTGTTTCAGATCAAAGAATTCAAATATCGGCCATTATTCAAATAATTAAACCATTGAAAAACTTGTAATAGCTAGTTGCTGGATTTATAAAACGGAAAGAACAATAGAAGTTCGTACATATTCCGGAAGAGATTTGGACTACAGTCTCTGCTAGAAAGAACACTTTTCTGGTGTGAACGTAAGATTTTACAACAGGTGATACAAAGGATAATCGAAGCAGCAGCGAACCTTCCATCAGATATGAAAAACGTAACGAAGTCGAGGAACTTTTGCCGATGAAATAAACACAGAAAAATTCTGTGGAACTGGAAATTGTTCTAAAAATATTAAGCTCACATCAGAAAGGTGTTCTTTTTAGCGGAGACTTTTGTTCATCTCTCTTCTGGAAGTCTGCATGCACTTCTTTCATTGTTTTCTGTTCTTTCTCTTTTATAAATCCAACAAGTAGCGATTACACGTTCTTCAATGTTATAGTTACTTGTATTAACCATTATTCATGTTCTTTGATCTGAAACAAACAACAAATGAAACATACGATTAATTTTCTATAGAGTGACGGGACTTTGTTCTTACTCAATACAATGGCCTATTTTAATTTTGGATCTTTTACAGTATATCTACGCAAGTTTAGCAATTAATTATGGCATAAAAAGATGCTTTAAAAATACACCAAAACTTAAGAAATTTTTACAGAAGTTTTCGTGAACATCTTTTCCCTGTCTAAAAGATAATTTTTAAATTACAGTTTGCTCCGACCCATAAAAAAATCCAGCAACGAGTTGTTTAATTTCCCGGAGAAATTTTGTTATATTTTATTTTTTAAAATATTTTTAATTACTATAAAATGGAAAAAAGCTTAATTTTGAGGGTAGGGATGGGTTTTATATAAAAAATTGAAAATGCTAATAGCGAATAACATCGTCATTAAGTCTGACCCTATTGGAGATACACGACTCCCTTTATCTTTCCACTCCCTCGATCTTTAATCACTAAAATTTAGTGTTATCAATCCTCCTAATAAACAAACCTCCCTGTAAAATTTCAGAAATTTTCGACAAAAAGCATAGGACTTATTAACACCCAAATAGGAGACAGTTCCTCCATTGAAAAACCTCTCGAGAAGGCACTCCTCTTGACAGATCGCCCATGTGTTGCGTTATCTTATTACTGTAATTTTATCTTATTCTATCCTTACAAGCGTATAAGATATCTGTTTTTACATTAAAATTCTTTATTTAAATAATTATTTAGCAGATTTACTTTTCCGGCTGTTATATATAACAGAAAGTATGGCGATCGGTCAAAAATGACTCCCCTAGACTATTTTTACATTTTTGGATTCAGGGAAATGTCGGAAAAAAATCGGGGATTTTCCTATATGGGTGTGTGGGGGACACAATTTTGTTTACCCTCTTTGAAGCTTAAATACGTGAAGAAAACCGGGAAAATTTCACGTGGCCAGTCCGATGCACAAACCCGCAATCAACTACGAATATTCTATGGTTTCATCCACTCGGCTCACTGGTTTCATCATATATAAGATATTTAAAACAATTTACTATCCTTCTTAATTAGTGAATTTACATGTCAAACTCAATATAATGCCCTCCTAATTATCGTTAATAGATACACGTAAACGGATCTTCATCCTTCAGTAACAATTATTAAATACGATTTTGTATTGTGAACGATGTATTAAATACTAACTTCGTTACTACATACATTTGTTATCGTTTGAGTTTCGTTATACTCAATACAGTACTACTTTCAAAGAGTAAACAACTGGTGGCACTAAATGAATTTTGAAACTAAATGGTAGTACAGTAACAGGCGAAATATCATGAAACCTTGGGACCAGAAGAGGTCCGGATTTCTGGGCACAAGCTAAATTTATGCCTAACTTAATAAATATATGATTTTGTTGACAAATATAAAATTATGGCTAAAGATTTATCAATTATTATTACATATCGATTATGATTATTCTGCAGTTTTATATACCGAAATCTTACGTTAATCAGTATTATTAGTCATTCATTATTTCTTGTAAATAATAAACTTTTAATAATGAAACATTATCTTGTAATCTAAAACCATTAAAATTATAAAAACGTAAAAATTTCCGTACATAAATGTTCGTAATTTGCAAGAACATTCAATTATGTTCTTTCATTGCGCTCATTTGAATTGCAACAAATCGTGTGTAAGGTGTGAATAATTATAAATTCTACCATCAATTATAATCTTAGTGTTCTTTAAATTTTTCACTATTTCCGCCCGAAAAGGTCTTGTAATGAGTACAATTTAAAAGGCTCTCCGAGTTCACACAAGCTGCATTGTGGGCCTAGTTGAAGCCATGATGTCTCTTCCTTGATGGTGAGGAATAAATTTGACGTATGAGGTATAGTCCGCCCTTAATTTTCACAGCTGGTGATCTGGATTTGAACCCGATGTTAATTCCACTAAACTAAAACATCACATACATACGTATAAAGATATCAGTAATTGAAGGAATATGATTTTGAAAGAAACAATACTGTATTTTCGTTAATCGCCATCTACAATTCACTAATTCATAATTGGGTTTTTGGCAGTGGCATGCCATCCATGAAAGCTGTGGAAGTGCCGCTTCCCTTAAATTTTCTAATATATAAATACATATTGTGCGATTGTTTTCATATTTTAACCTATTTTGAATTACTTAAAATTAATATTTTATTATAACCGCATTTTGTATTTTATTACAAATTTCTATACATGTGAAAAACAATGATAAGATTGCTACTATATTTTCGAAATAAATTCCTATATGCATATTCCCAATGGAAGCTTCCTATCATCAAATGTCATGGCACGCCATTGGTTTTTGGGAGTAAGAATATTTTCCATAATCTCAACGAACTCATCTAGAAATTTTCATTTACACAAATCTGAATTACGTAAATAAATGTAAACGATCGATAATGTAACGATCGATTTCAATCTCAAAAAACTATAATATTCAACTTTTATTGAATTATTGAATTTACTTTTACTTGTTACAACTTGTTTTCGTTGAAAAATTTCCCAGTAAATTACGCTTTAATTCTGCAAAGTACAGTATAAATAAAACAGTGCTTAGGTTCAAGTAAACTATGCTAATTTCAATTCATTTAAAAATACGTTTAGAAAATATTTTGTATTTAAGAATGCAAATCGAATGTTTGTTTGTTTAGTTATGGCAACGTTTGGGCGATCTGCCTAGGGGATGCCTTCCAGGAGGTGTTTTTAAAGGGAAACTGGCCCCTATTTAGGCGTTACAGACGTGTAGAAAGCCCGGAAAACTCCTCTACGTGGCCAGCCCGTCCGAGCGAGGCGCGAACCCACGACCGAACCCCCCAGTGTTCAGGGAACGAAGACCGTTTGGCCACTGGTGGGTCGCAAATCGAATGTACTTGCATAGGTAACAACTGTAATGTTACCAACGGAAGAACCAATTAGAAGATTCCACTCTTTCAATGCCATAAATTGTCTTGAAAAACAAAAGTAATTTTCACATGGATTTTTTAGTTTTGCGCGTTTTAAGGTACTGATACCTTAAAACGCAACAAATTTTATTTTGACGAAAAGTTAAACTATTTTTTTATAGAAGAGTTGAGATTAAACCCGAAAACCATTCTAAAAATGTTCTTCCGTTGTTTTTAATTATACCAAGTCTTACAACTATTTTGTTCTAGTCTTCTATATTCTTCACAGCTAAAGACACACTAAACAGCTAAGTTGAGCTTTAATTGTAAGTTCTCCGCCAAATGCGTGTTCCAGTAGTTGCGGACACAAGATTATTACAAGTATCTCATGCTCGTCTTCTCGTCTTCATTTATAATACTTCGTCAATATTTCGTTCTGATGTTTTAAATTTTTTCAAAGTTTATATTATATAGGAAATGGAAATATATATATTACTCTGGAAATGCTATAACTTACTTGTTAGTTTTCTTTGCTAACATCCAAATGCATTAACTGTTTCTGTATCACTTTGAATAATTTCTCTGAAGACACGTCAAAACTTTTGTCAAATAATTGTTTAATCATTGTCGTTAAGACTTCATTTTTATCCAAACACGAAAACTTCGCTAACGATTTGGCGTAATTTTTGAAAACGCCAAAGTAGAGAATTTATATTTTTGAATAATGAAAGGATAGAGTTTCAATCCAGGGAGTAACTGGAAAACTTTATGACAAATGACATTTGACACGCATCAAACACGGTAATCCATTGTTTAATGTCATAGTTCATTATAAACCAGTAATTAGTAGATCCTTTTCTCTGGTTTGCTTATTTCAATTTGATTTCATTACTTTTTTCCATAATCCATTTTAAAACTTTTCCAGACTATTAACTAACTAAATGATGGATTAGTTTATATAGTATATATTCATATTTTGCAAGGAATATTTGAGACTTTTGACAGTATAGTAACAGTAAACTACATTTTAGTATATAAAAGTGTATATTTCTGCGTTGTTTTACACGACTTTTGTGATGTTAACCGTACGAAATATTCTTTACAATGCAAACGTAATCAAAAACCTAATTCACGCGAATGAAAACAAAATATGAAACTCCAAAAACCTAAAATTTAAGTGGAAACTCACGAAATTTTTTTATTGCTCTCGAAATCAATTTATAATTAAACTAGCAGATGAGCCCGACGTTGCTCGGACAAAAAGTAACGATAGCAAAGATGAAGATTATAGCCGATCTTACCCGTTTTCACCGAGTGCAAGAATTAGGTCCCCCTCTTCCGAGACTAATTAGAAAATTTTTAGATATCTGCTTACCACACCGGGATAACGATAATTAATCCTCTCCCTCTCAGGCGGGAATTTCGAAAAATCCCTTCTTAGTGTACTTTCTCATGACGTAACCTGTGTATCAAATTTCAACTTTCAACTCCTAACCGTTTGGGATCTGGGCTTACTATATAATCGAGATGAGTTGATAATGATAATAAGATTGTAACAATGATGAAATAGTTTTAGTGAGTAGAAGACTACAAGCTGTAATTGTTTTTTACGCATATTTGTTAGGAATGAAAATAAAGTATTAATTTGAATTTAATTTTACACTCGCTTAAATAGCAAAGTTGCTTATCCTATATTTTATGAATGCAATATTCTAAATAAATAGAAAACTTACGAATAATCCAAAGAAATGTTTCTGACTTTTGAACGCTTGATATTACGTACTCTTAATTTACGAAATATGGGTATTCTTCATGTTATACTGCAGTTTGATCTGGCATCATCCGGACACGGACTAAATTAATTACGGATTTTTCTAAATCTCGAGTTTTAGATTAATTATTGAATTAGAAAATACTATTGAATACTTTAATCAAAACACAAATATCCAAGATGTAAAAACAACATGCGCCAAGTAAAAACTTCGGACAATTTAGATGACAGTAAAATTTCTTAGTTTTTCTTTGGTTTTTGCACCTTTTTTATTGCTTATATTTCGACAACTCCTTTAATCCTTAAATTTTGCACACTACCTAAGTAAATTATCTTTCGAACGAAATATTCAGAATTACTTTAGGCACTGGAGACAGAGAAATCGACCCCGAAAAATCGCAACTCTGTCTCCTATATATAATTAGTCAATTACTGTTTTACTTGGCACGGAATCACTGCCATGTCTCGCGATTAAATAAAAAACGGTTAATAATTTACCAATTACAAAGTATAATCCTAAAAAAGGGGTAAATATTGTTAAAAATTTAGACTAAACCATCACTTATAAATTTTTTTCTTCTTCTTTCTTTCTCCAAATGGAATTCCAACATAACTTTTTTATTCTTTCATATATTCAAAAACCAAATTAATAATTAATTATTTTTCAAGAAAATTCTTCTATATTTAACAATATTTAATATTGTTTTTGTTAAACGTAGAACTAATAAATCCTATAAAAATGAACGTTATGTCCAAAATATCCTATACAGCAGATGCGTATCAAATCTATATGGCACGTATGACCATTTATAAAATTCAATACCGAAAACTATTTTATTTCTATCCAAAATTCTTTTCGATATTCAGAAACGGTCATTTTCGCCAATATTATCGGATTGCAGGTGTTCTCGGATTACGGATTTCCTGACTGCGTGTACTGGTCTGTATCAAAAATGTTATTAGTAATTTTCCACGTGCTGTACATTTTTAAAAGTTAAAATCCTACTTTTAATGATAAATAATGTGTGTGAAATCTGAGACAGGCGCGTGTTTATAATGTACGATTTAAACCGGCAGATATACAGGATAGTTTTGAGAAAAACACTTCCTATGAAATTCGAGTCCATGATCATTACTCGTATTTTAAGTATGGTTATCTTCTAAGTGTTTAGCATATATATTTCTTGGAATTAATGTAAAGTAGATGTTTTGATTCACATGAAGGTGTTTGATAAAAGGGGGCCTCTCGAAATCTTACGGCGATGAATATTTCAACAGTAATCAAAATAACTCTTCAAGGAAACATTTCCATTCATGAGATATTTATGAAGTGCTCTTTGTCAAAATGTGACAACGAGCACGTCCCGAGCGGCAATCGTGTAATATATATATAGTTTATATAAACACATACACGATTGCCGCTCGGGACGGATACTATTGTGATAAGCCTAAATAAAATCACAATAGTATCCGTTTCACGGTGTTCTACTAGTAATGCTAATTTTCAGTTCGTTGACGCGATCCTGTTAAGACATTTCAAATAACTTTCTTAAAAAATTAAAACTTGCGTATTTACTTTCGAATGGTGCGCTATAATCATTTTCTTATAAAAAAAATCGATTAATGTTTTATCAAACAATCTTATAACATTGTTTCACGGCCCCACTCAATGTGAAATAATCGTAGTCTGTATAAAGTCTATGCTTATTTAACATTGAGTTTATAATAATGGAAATCATGCAACATAAATATCAAACCTGTGATATCAAATCTTCTCAAGACAAATATCTTAAAGAAATAAATGCTGTAAACTATTAGTGCTAAAGTTTTACATTGTAATTTTCCTCAGATAGTAGTTAGAGCAATATAAAGGTATTTCAAGTTACATCGTTATTCATTAGATAGGAATGTTACAAAGTCAGCACTCGGATGGCGAAAACGATTCTTTTTCCTGGAGTCAGTAACACGGTTTTTTTACAATACTCGAATTAAAATGGTTGATTTAAACGACGAGGAAGAATTTCGTGATAATAAACACACTTTTTATTTAATTAAACCGTTTCCAAAAAGGATACTTTTACGACCCCATTTCGCACATGACATTAAATGAATGTAGGCGGAAAAATGCCTTAAGACAAATGTGAGATAATTTAAAGCTTTGCTATTTCGTATCATTTCCTAAACAATACGTTTGTTTAGATCTAAAATAAACGTTTATAAAAACGTCCACTTATTCTCACGCATTTTCTCATCTCTCTAAAATGTGCACAGTAGATAGATACAACCTATTTCCTGACTGTTTTTTTTTTTCTCGACATGATACTGCACAGTTTGATATTGCCAGAAACAAAACTTCCATTTACCATAACCAACCCATGGGAAATTACAATTCGATTTACTATGACTCGTCTATGGTTTTCTGGGTATTAAACAGTATTCAGAGATCTACAGTATTGTCACTTAGATATTTACCGCAGGCTAAAGTGGATTTATTACATTTAGGATTCTTCACTTTTGAAAATGAGAGAACACTTTAATATTACAACTTTTTTTTTATATAAATTATTTAAATCAACTTACGCAATTAAGAATTAAATAATAATAGAAAAATGGTTTCTACTTACATAAACTTACGGATATAGTTCATATTTTTATAATTCTCATTAATCGAAACTTTGCGGTTAGGACCAGCAAAGAAATTCCAAACGAACTTGCATTGAAAATATCGTAATCTAGAAATTCGCGTCCGATGGGAGGGGAAAAAATAAAGTAGAAAAACGAAATTAATCGAAAAATTATAAATTTAAATTAATTTCATAAAAATTAAATACGACATTAATTTCCATTCGTTTTATATCTTATCAGACGATTCGTTTCGTTGGGATGAACATTTTTACATAAATTCCACGCCGTTATAGCTGTAAAACTCGAGGTGACTTCAAATTAAGATATAGCCTAAGTTTGCACTATTCCAACCGAACGAACAGAATCGCACGTACTTTAATTTTATCCATCTCAGATAGTTAATTTTATTTTTTATTAAACAAAGCCATCAAAGTGACATAATTTTCGCCAAATAGTATTGCGAATATTTTCAGACAATGCATTTTTTCGTGTATATAGGCCTATATATTTTTTACTTTAGTCTTAATAACTATTCAATTATTAACGATTAAATTTTGGAATTAAAATTCTTTTATGAAACAATAGAAATTGATCTATTCGTTTGGGATAAAATACATTTTCATATCAATCTGACGTCAAATTTACGTCAATGTGCACTATCTCGACCGATCCAACGGAATTATTATTAAAACAAAAACAGCTTTAATATAACAATATATTCTAACACAGCTCCTATTTTAACTAAATATATAAAACTCCTCACCACCGGGTATTTAAATTTCTTTACTTTAGTTTAGATTTTAATGTTAAAAAATTCCTTAACTATATTCTTGTTAATTCCATTGTGAATTGGTAAAGAAATGTTCGATGTTGTTCCGAATTCGAACACAATTTACCTGACGAGGGCTCAAACAGCCGAAAAACGTTTAGTAAAGAAATTTAAATACCCCAGTGGTAAGGCCCTTTTTATATTTAGTCAAAAACATCATGTTGAACAACTTAATTCAGTGTTTTCCGTATGAAAATTCCCCCTCGATTATACGATACATAGCATTATTAATTAATTAATATTTCTCGAAGTCTATGAAAATGTAATTTGAAACAATAGTATTTTTCATAATTTCTACAATTTGCCATTTTTATTTGAAATGTTTGATGTTACAACCATTTATAATTAATAATTGTATATTTTACAGATCTATACAAGACATCATAGGCTATATTTAAAGTATTTTTTTTTATGTAACAGATTCAAAATCTCAAAGCAAGAAAAAAATTCATATATACAAATAAAAATGATTTCTCTCTTCCTCTTCGATCAGATTTCTGAATGAAAAGCTGATATAAATTAAATTTTTTTGAAAATTAAATTAAATTATAAATTGCATTTAATTATGTTAAAAATACCAAATTTTATTCAAATATAGAGCAAACATATTAATTTTTAAATATGATATATTTTACGTTCGAAATTATTATTCTTTTTAATGTCATACTGAATATTAGGATGCCTTTCTATATTCTTGAATGATGTATTACTAATATCATTAACTAAAAGGGATTTTTTTTTTCAAATACATTAAAGATATTAATGCTAAGTACATAAATAATCTAATGTGTGTGTGTTTTGATTTAATTCAGATAACTTAAAATAATTTAAGTCTTCAGGATTGTTTTAAAATTCTAAATTTATTGAAGTGACTAATTATTAGAATTAAACCTGATTAAAAATCCAAAATTCAATAGTTGAGTTTAAAAACTTTGAGATTCTGAATCTAAATTTTAATGCCTTGTATTATCTTGACACCACTTTAATTGCTAAATTTTATAGTTCTAAATTTAGAATTCCAAATTTGTGTTTATGAGAATTTTGGACAAGTGTGGCATTTCTATTAATAAAGCTGGAAACAATTTGAAATGATATGTGAAAGATTTTAAAATATGAATTTTTAAAAGAAAACTTGTTAAATCCATTACAAAATTAAATGCATAGAAGTATCATGACAAAAGTGCAAAAGTGTCTTCTTTTAAATTTTAAAGTCCTTTTCACACTGGGAACTTTTGTAATACTTCTACACATTTAATTTTGTAATGTATTAATTTTGTCCTGGCATGTTTTAATTATATTTTTTAATTGTTAAATCTAATTGATAAAGTTTCCTTCCTTTCTATTTAGAGAGATTTAAATAATTTATAATAAATTTAGAGTTCTAGCATAAATTTAAAAAAAAAATGGATAAAATATTTTACTNAACAGATTTCTGTAATTATTAAAATTGTCTTGTTTGTTTAACAGTACAATGACCCAGAAATGCATTAACATTTTATAACCAATACAATACTCGAATTGTAAATAAATGCATCTGATTTAAATTAATTGTAGTTTTAAGTCTTCACCCATTTGAATATAGAAATTGGAACATTTAAAACAAATTTAAAGTATTTAATTTTGTTATTTTTGCTCCAAGCAATTAATTAATGAATAATTTTGTCGATTCATACCATTTACAACATTTATCAAAGAAATGATATCTGTTTTTATCTAAACTTTTCCATGAACAAAGCTACCACTCTAATTAAAAAACTCTCTAAACCTGCTGTCGAGTGAGTCTAGAAAGTAGGTCAAATAACTTGTTTCTAATTGCTGTCTACATTGTGGCATGCGAGAAATGCCGTCTCTACAATGAAATTTTCTGAACAGCAGTCTATCCAATCTGTAAACTGCCATTGGCTTCTAAACGTTGTCTCTGCAATTGGCTGTGTAAGACTGGAATACAGTACATCAGAAAAAAAAATCACCTTGCTAAAAGCTGATAAAAGTAGATTGATGGTAGTGTTGAAAGAAGAGAAATACAAAGCCCTTTTAAACCAATATATCAGAGAAACTTGCTGCAAACAGATTGAAAATAGCTATGTTGACAAATTTCATAGACATATTGTTAAACTCACACATACAGCATGTGCCAAAAAATTAAAAATTGATAAAGTGGTTATGATTTTTGATAACCCTAAACTATTTGTGTTCACAAAGACCCACAAGCCAGGTAACATTATATGACCCATTGTTGGTAAGGCTAAATCACTTACTAGGTTTTTAGAAAAACAAGATACAACTATAAAAAAATTTTAACACCGGAGTAGATAAGTTACCCGAGATTACATAAAAAAAAGCAAATGGATGGGATCCATATGCTTTTTATTTAATTGGATACATCTTTCAATGAACAGACAATAATTCACTGTCTTATATTGTCTGTCTCTGCTATGTTCTTGTCAAGAGACAAGGTGTGGAAAAGTGCTAATGACAATATTTTGAAAAGAAAAGACATAAATGTGGTTATTAAAAGGGTACCATTTAGCAATTGACACTCTTTCTTGTTTCAGATTTAAAGTGGAGACAGATAAAAAAAAAAAAATATATATATATATATTATGGATTAAAGAAGATATGAACATTTTAATCAGGTGATAAATCGGGTAATAGGGCATTGATACATCAAGGCACTGCATGACAAATTAGCTGTGCCATGCCATGCATTGTATCCGAATTTTGTGTACAATTATATTAAGTGAATAGATGAGAGAGAATTAAAAATTTCAGTTTACTAAAACTAAAATGTTCATTGCACAATATAGAACAGTAAAGAATACTGTGATAATAAGAACTATTGCTGATTTTGTTTTCTTTTTTTACAATGTTTGTATCATTTCTTTCTTTCATATATTTAACATTGTAAACAATTATTTAAACAAAAGTTTACAAAATTAAAAAAACTGAAGATACAAAATTACACATTTTGCATAAAATTATTAAGACTTTATTGTATGAATTTAAAAAGAGCATATAATTCTTTTCTTTTAAACTATATGTTCTTTAAACTATATAATTTGGAATAACAGACGAAAAAATATATATATAAATGAATAGTTTAAAAATTCTATTTTTTAGTTAAAAAAAAAATTAATAATAAAAATAAAAACTGGAAAAACAGCACATTTCTTGATTTACGGTCAAAATGGTATGAATTGCAAGCGTGCCACATAGCAGCTACACAGCATTATCTCTTGAGCGTATCTTATCACACTACCAAAATCAAGTGCTAAGCACTCATTAAAATCCATGTGGCAGCTTTCGTCACAAGTGTTGAAGAATAGAATAAACCTCTGAAAACAATCAACAATTATTTACAATAACAACTGTGGCAATTTGAGTGTTTGAAGGGCGTCTCCTAAAATGACTATTCCCATCAACACTTGTGTTTAATATTTTATGAGCTCAAAGAAGAAACGTAGCAATACGTGTCAATGTTAAAATTGCAATGTTAATACACATGATAAAATACAGATATTCCGAGAAAATTNCAATAAAAAAAAGCAAATGGATGGGATCCATATGCTTTTTATTTAATTGGATACATCTTTCAATGAACAGACAATAATTCACTGTCTTATATTGTCTGTCTCTGCTATGTTCTTGTCAAGAGACAAGGTGTGGAAAAGTGCTAATGACAATATTTTGAAAAGAAAAGACATAAATGTGGTTATTAAAAGGGTACCATTTAGCAATTGACACTCTTTCTTGTTTCAGATTTAAAGTGGAGACAGATAAAAAAAAAACATCTGAAAAATATTATAAATGCTATAATATTAATTTGTTTGTTTATAAAAAAATAAACAAATAATTAGTAAAATTAAACACTGTTTTTTAGTTATTGTTACATTTTCCCTAATACACAACTTCTTTAATCATCACATGTGTGTACTAGCAATCAATTTTTTTAGAAAAAGAACACTATTATTTTAAACATCATTATTTTCAAACATATCATTTAGGTCCATACAGTTTATACAAATTAGAAAAGCAATAAACTAACAGAATTAGTAGATAATAAAACATTATAAAACATCAGTACAAATAGTGATAAGCTTATGAAAATATTAAAGAAAAAAATATTCATAATATTCCAAAGAATTCCACAATATGTGAAGATGACCAAAAGCTCATTCCTACTGGAAATGAAATCACATTTCACGAAGGGATGGGTTTTGGTACACTGTAGAAAGATTTTAACTTTACTTTTGAGCAAGTTTCCTTAATATATACAGGGTGGCCTAAATAAATTTACAGCTCAATATCCTGTTATTCAATCAATGTTTGAAAATAATTTTTGTTATTGTTTAAGTTACAAAAAATGCTATCAAATCAGCTAAAGAACTATGTACTCTCTTGTGGGGATTGGGAATTAACGCAAATTTCAAATAGAACTTTATAATATTAATGTATTTGGATTCTAAGCTAAAAAGGCATTAACTTTTAGTTGATGCCCTTTAATCTGGGAGATTTTCTTACATTACATTTTCTAAAGAAAAAGCATCATGTAAAGTAGAAAGTAACATATAATAAAATAGTTCAGGCACTGTCAGCTGATTGCAGAGACAGAGTTTACGTTAAACAATGTTTATCAACAGAACGGCCTACAGACATTGGCTGACTGAACTGCAGTTTAAAATGTGTTGCAAAGACGACGATAGTCTATTTCTGAATGCCAATGTCATCTAAATGAACTTTAGCAAAACATTGGCTCTTACTTTCTTCGCTATTACTCCCCTGTTTTAGGAGTCATTTGGCCAATCGAGCTATTTGTTTGTGATGTCAGAAATGGTCGCCAGCTATATTCCGAAAGCTACCAGAAATAAAATCTTAAGACTATCAAAACCATTGTTTGGCAATTAATGACAACCCTTATCCATTTCGATATTTAATTTCATTGCCAATACAGTTTAAAATACGAACAAATCCATATTTAGAAAATTTATACTAAATTCAAAATAGATTTTTAAGGAATTATTTTGACATCTTATTACTGTCTCCCTTTGTAACTATCAAAATGAATAATTTTAAATATTTTATTATTAATATTACATTTTTTTTATATCTATAAACNATTGTCGCTAGTTTTATTTGGAAAGAGAAGTCAGTAAAAACTTGCCTTGTTCATTCAAAGTCAACAATTTCTTCAGGATTATTTAGAAATTAATTTCATTTTACTAATATGTCTGGAAAATTAAATGACCCTATTTTAAAATCACAGTTCATACAATTTATTTTATTTATTTATTTTATATTTATAATAAAGCAATGACTACGTCACTACCACTAACAAAAGTATTTTGGGCAGTCATCTTATATTTATAATTTGTAGGATGAATCACCCAAAATACAATCATTATAATGCCAACAATACTGATTAAATTTTAAAAAGAAAATACTTTTTAATAAAATACAATGGCAACAACATCAAATATGCCACTAACACAGAAAAATAACAAAATAATACTTAATAATAAATATATTTTAAATATTTAACAGCAATGAAAACATTAAGAGGAGAGTAATGCTTAGCAACTTGTTAAACATTTTTTCCTTTTTTAAACTTTCAATCAGATCTATAATATAATGTTCAAGCAAATGATAACAATCCTGGCATGCACATGTTTCAATGCAATAAATAAATCAAAATGCATAAAAAAAAACGATTCAATGGAAACTAAAAATCTCTAAAATAAAATAAAAGCATAATGTGGAATGTATCAGTCAGGGAGAAGCTCCAAAAAATTATTTTGGACTGATCTACCTCAACTAAATTCAATTATAAATACATTTCCATATGATGATAAATTTCTCTCTTTGAAAAACTAGTCACAATAGAATAATAAAAATATTACTATCTATACGAATGCAACCAAAAAAATATCACTATTTGTTTCTTAACTGTACAATTGATCATACAGGGTGATATCTGTACAGTGATTTTTTTATTGGAGGCTTTTCTTGAAAATATTTCATTTTACTAAAAATGCCAAATATACATAGTTTCCATTTGTGTGTACGTGTATATATATTTATTTATATATATGTATATATACGATATATATAATGAAGAAAAATTAGCTGCAGTTATATTTTGCTCTAAATTTCCTCCTGTTAAAAGAATATTTATTCATTCTANAAAAATGGATAAAATATTTTACTTTTAACATTTAATTTGTTTTAACCTTAATCTTTTGTATCTATATATCCATAACTAATTTTATTTTAGTAAAATGAGAGTGAGGTCTTAAGAATTTCAGGTAACTAGAACTATACTGCTCATCAAAAGTTAAGAGAAGAAGTCTAAATATTTCAAAACACTATGTATATAATCAAATGAAATTTGTCCATAGTACACTATAAAAGGGTATGCAAACAAAATAGCTAAATTTATTTTAAAATATGTTTAAAATACATTTAAACAGTATAAAAAAATTAAAATTGAGTGATCCTCCTCTTCTAGATAAGAAGAATGAAATTAGCAGTAGCATACATATACTTTAAAAAAATTCTCAGACAGTTTTAGATAAGATTATAAAGGTTGATAAAATCTTTTAAAAACACCCAACAAACATTCTATTGAATATATGTTAGATCAATGACTAGTCACTGTTTGTAGGATATTTTCATTTTCCTTCCCAAAACATTAAACTCCTATAACATTCTTGTTCTCCAATCTTAATGAAACAAGAAATTTTCCAAATAGAATTCAATAATAATGTTAGCAACTGCAATTTAAATGGGTTTTGACAGATGATGTCTTTTAACATGTATTATGATGAAATAATGAAAAAAGGCCTTTCCAACAATCTTCAACATAATGCAGATGATATAAACTTCATACAGAAATGGTAAGTTGTGATCATTGTAAATAAATAGTAGTTAGGGCAAGAAATTAATCGTCTGTTTTTAATTCTGGGATTATCCTAATCTACAAGACATCTCAGCTTGTGTCTGATTAGTCTGAAAGCTACAAAATACTATCACATAAATAACTTTTATATTGATAAGTTATTTTCAAACTTTCATAGCCAAAATACTGAAAAGTGCTTATGAGTGACTAGTCATTATTTGTTGGAAAGTGCTTATAATCAAAATAAGATTTTAACAGAAAAAAATTTAGTATTTGCATACTAAATAAATTACTTTTATCACATTTTACAGATTTCAATATGCAAATACTTTACAAAAAATTAGTTTTATATCTTAACTTTTAACAAGCAGTATATTTGAACTTACCTACCCATTGATAGATTCAGAATTCATTTAGAAAACTTTGGAAACTTTTAATCAGACATCATCCTTTCAAATAAAGCAGAAATATACTATAATATTTTTAATAATAATCAAAATTTATTTTGAGTATGACTTTATTCAGATAAAAAAAAAAAAATATATATATATATATTATGGATTAAAGAAGATATGAACATTTTAATCAGGTGATAAATCGGGTAATAGGGCATTGATACATCAAGNCATCTTATATTTATAATTTGTAGGATGAATCACCCAAAATACAATCATTATAATGCCAACAATACTGATTAAATTTTAAAAAGAAAATACTTTTTAATAAAATACAATGGCAACAACATCAAATATGCCACTAACACAGAAAAATAACAAAATAATACTTAATAATAAATATATTTTAAATATTTAACAGCAATGAAAACATTAAGAGGAGAGTAATGCTTAGCAACTTGTTAAACATTTTTTCCTTTTTTAAACTTTCAATCAGATCTATAATATAATGTTCAAGCAAATGATAACAATCCTGGCATGCACATGTTTCAATGCAATAAATAAATCAAAATGCATAAAAAAAAACGATTCAATGGAAACTAAAAATCTCTAAAATAAAATAAAAGCATAATGTGGAATGTATCAGTCAGGGAGAAGCTCCAAAAAATTATTTTGGACTGATCTACCTCAACTAAATTCAATTATAAATACATTTCCATATGATGATAAATTTCTCTCTTTGAAAAACTAGTCACAATAGAATAATAAAAATATTACTATCTATACGAATGCAACCAAAAAAATATCACTATTTGTTTCTTAACTGTACAATTGATCATACAGGGTGATATCTGTACAGTGATTTTTTTATTGGAGGCTTTTCTTGAAAATATTTCATTTTACTAAAAATGCCAAATATACATAGTTTCCATTTGTGTGTACGTGTATATATATTTATTTATATATATGTATATATACGATATATATAATGAAGAAAAATTAGCTGCAGTTATATTTTGCTCTAAATTTCCTCCTGTTAAAAGAATATTTATTCATTCTAATAAAATGATTGCTTTGGAAATTATGTATCAATAACAAAAGGGATGGGAATTATACACCATTTGTAGAAGGTTAAGAAACAAAGAACAATGTGCAATATGACTAGACATTTTATAACAAAGGAAGAAATTATAAATGGAGTATTTTTCGTTTGAATCGGCAAATATGATCAGCCGAATTACACGACGAGAAATGAATGAAGTAATATTGTTGACAGCAGAAACCGAAAGATAGCCTAAAATATTTACGGAATCACATTTAAATTTTCTTTACCTGGAGCACACATCGACTCCACCATTCTTGCTGCAATGGGAAGACGATAATGCTTTCAAAATCATGAGGAATAAATTTGAACAATTTACAGTCCACTTAAATCTTGTGTACATACTTTAGGCTAATAATCAGATTTCTGCAAATTTTATAATTTTTTTTTAGTTTTAAAATTTCAACACAAAGAAATTTTTACAATAATATGAGAGAATTACTATTCTCTGTTAACTAACAGCATAGTAAGTCAAAGAACATTTAAAATGTTCTATCTATTATAATTAGTCACCAAAAACTGTCAATATAGAATCTTTTAGCAGCATTTGGTTTCAAACATTAAAACTTTTAAAAAGAAATATCTATTTGTTTACTACAGAGCATTAATTTTTCTAGAGTATTAACAATATTACTGATTACATTAAATATTTGCAAACTGATTATCTCCAAGTGATGATTCTACACACTGAGAAATTATACTGATATACTGCATTGAGCATTTGTACATGTTCTTTTCATACAGAGAGTACGGACAAAGTTAAAAAACACTTTCATAACTTATACAAACGGGACAAAATTTAAAAAAAAAAATTAATAATAAAAATAAAAACTGGAAAAACAGCACATTTCTTGATTTACGGTCAAAATGGTATGAATTGCAAGCGTGCCACATAGCAGCTACACAGCATTATCTCTTGAGCGTATCTTATCACACTACCAAAATCAAGTGCTAAGCACTCATTAAAATCCATGTGGCAGCTTTCGTCACAAGTGTTGAAGAATAGAATAAACCTCTGAAAACAATCAACAATTATTTACAATAACAACTGTGGCAATTTGAGTGTTTGAAGGGCGTCTCCTAAAATGACTATTCCCATCAACACTTGTGTTTAATATTTTATGAGCTCAAAGAAGAAACGTAGCAATACGTGTCAATGTTAAAATTGCAATGTTAATACACATGATAAAATACAGATATTCCGAGAAAATTTGATGGGTGGCAGATGCTAGAGAGTTGAGTAAGGTTTTTTCTTTTTTTTTCTTTTTTTTTTATAAATTGCAACAATACAGCAGCAGTTAAAGTTGATTCTCTCCAAGCATATACTACACACCTAAGTAGCATTACTGGTAATACAACAGATGAAAGTTAAGTAATATTTTATGAATAACATATTTAGTTTTCTTTAATTGTCGCTAGTTTTATTTGGAAAGAGAAGTCAGTAAAAACTTGCCTTGTTCATTCAAAGTCAACAATTTCTTCAGGATTATTTAGAAATTAATTTCATTTTACTAATATGTCTGGAAAATTAAATGACCCTATTTTAAAATCACAGTTCGTACAATTTATTTTATTTATTTATTTTATATTTATAATAAAGCAATGACTACGTCACTACCACTAACAAAAGTATTTTGGGCAGTCATCTTATATTTATAATTTGTAGGATGAATCACCCAAAATACAATCATTATAATGCCAACAATACTGATTAAATTTTAAAAAGAAAATACTTTTTAATAAAATACAATGGCAACAACATCAAATATGCCACTAACACAGAAAAATAACAAAATAATACTTAATAATAAATATATTTTAAATATTTAACAGCAATGAAAACATTAAGAGGAGAGTAATGCTTAGCAACTTGTTAAACATTTTTTCCTTTTTTAAACTTTCAATCAGATCTATAATATAATGTTCAAGCAAATGATAACAATCCTGGCATGCACATGTTTCAATGCAATAAATAAATCAAAATGCATAAAAAAAAACGATTCAATGGAAACTAAAAATCTCTAAAATAAAATAAAAGCATAATGTGGAATGTATCAGTCAGGGAGAAGCTCCAAAAAATTATTTTTGGACTGATCTACCTCAACTAAATTCAATTATAAATACATTTCCATATGATGATAAATTTCTCTCTTTGAAAAACTAGTCACAATAGAATAATAAAAATATTACTATCTATACGAATGCAACCAAAAAAATATCACTATTTGTTTCTTAACTGTACAATTGATCATACAGGGTGATATCTGTACAGTGATTTTTTTATTGGAGGCTTTTCTTGAAAATATTTCATTTTACTAAAAATGCCAAATATACATAGTTTCCATTTGTGTGTACGTGTATATATATTTATTTATATATATGTATATATACGATATATATAATGAAGAAAAATTAGCTGCAGTTATATTTTGCTCTAAATTTCCTCCTGTTAAAAGAATATTTATTCATTCTAATAAAATGATTGCTTTGGAAATTGCCAAAGGATTAAAAATGAAAACTGTAGTCCATAAAATAAATAGAAAGATATTTACCATGACATTTTGCTGCTTTTTTTAAAAACAAATCATGACTTTGAATAAATTTCTCACGAAATTTCTGAGCTGCATGATATGTTTACTCCTTAAAACTTACAGTATGCAAATGATATGATAAACTTTTAAAATAAAAAGAACTATATATTTTTAGTTTGAAGTTAAATTAATTGATTTTGTTCATAATTCAAATATAGAGAATAACAATAAATAACAGTAAGTCCACAAGATATGTTTATCAATAACTTATCACACTAAATGAATGAAAAAAAGTAAAACTGAACGAGTGAACAACTGACACAGCAGATAAATGTCATTGCATATAATAGCACTATGAGAACTTTCATTGTAACAAAAAATTATTTTTGGCAGAATATCATTCATTGAAACAAATTCTTGGAATCGGCTGTTTCATGAACACACAACAGTCAACTTATAGCACGTTAATCTCCCACATTTTCCTGAGACATTTTCTTCATCCGACATTATCTACAGCTGATCTTGCAAAATAAGCTCATCATTGTTGACTTCAGTTATTAAATATATTATGTTTACTAGTAGAAAGAGCAATATATGCCATTAAGACACCCCACAAAGAAATGTAAATGGGTGATTATTCACACTAAAGTCTGAACGTTTCATTGTTTTTCGTATTCTCATTCTCAATTCGAACGTATACATTTCCTTGCCTTAAAGCACTTTCTTCGCCAGTGCTGGTTAAAACTTGTATCAGTTTTTATTACTATTATATTTTTGACTCTTCATTATTGTCTATCAGATGCCTTCATAACTAAATGAAAAATTAATCAAAACTGTAATTAATTAAAAATGTTCAATTTTGTCATATTAATAAATACTTAAGACCAAATAGTTGTTTACAGAAAAATCTTAACTTAAAAATATATATAAATAAGAATAATTATTACTACAAGATGTTTCTTATTCATTTACAAATTACAACTGTAAATGTTTAGAATTGTGTAAAACATGATCATCATATCAAATATCATGAAAGTAATTGTTATTTATTCTAAAATTGAAATGTATATTATTCTAATTTGTCAACTTTTTAATTTTATATTCTATCTTGTGACATATACTTAAATTCTACTATGTGAGCTGTTGCTGGATTAAATTAATATAAGAAAATATTTCTACAAAAAAAATAAATAAATATCTTGATTACCTTAACTTTGCAGTTATTTTCATGATATTTAAGTAAATGTTAATTTAAATAAATAATTACTTAAAAATATCTGTTTGGTCATCACACATCACCAAAGACTAAATAAAAAGCATTGTCTATTTACAGTAACACAAGGAATTCACCAGAATTCCACTGCATATTATATTAATATAAAATTTTTATGGTATCAAAATTTTGTAACATTTATATATGCAAATCAAAAATAAACGTGTCACATGTCAGAAAAAAATTGTGAATCTTTGCATTAATATTGGACAAATTTTGAAGATAATTATTTAAAAAGCAGTATTTATTCTTTTCCCAAGCATAAAATATTATAAAAAATGCAAGTAATTGCTCTTCATTGCGTCAGCAAAGGAAAAAGTTATTTTGATCTATTACTAAATTCTTTTTATGGTTTCTTATAATTTGAGTTATGAAACATTGATTTAAAAATACTTTTGAATTAAACAAAAAAACCTGAAATGAAATATATCTACAAATTTTTATTAAAGAAGAAAAAATTTACGAACTAATATTTTCATACTGATTACTCAATTTTTAGAAATTGGAGTTGAAGATATTTTCTGTTTATTGAAACAATTTTTGGAAAGTTTATTATAATTCAGGAAAAATGTATACTTTATATCATTGTGTACTAATAACAAAATGATTTTTCTCAGTTGAATTATGACAGGAAAGCAATAATTACACTACCCAACAAAAAATTTTTTTTTATATCTCTAGCATTAAAAGATTTTCATATCACACGAGGATCAAACGCTGTACAACACCTTTGTGTAATGGTGTATATGCAAACAGAATAGAATATGGACATAGTACATGTACCTGTAAAAAACATTCTAAGATGGTTCTTAGAATGTTTTTTACAAAATGGTATTTACCCCATTTTGAATATTGGCAGATGTATCAGGATAGGAATCTACACTTTTATGAGAAATTCAAACCACATTTTGATCCTACAAGATATCAAAAAATCTGCACTAAAATTGACTGTTCTATAAGCTAAATGTGACTTTTATTCATATTAATATTTATTTGTATCCAAGTTTTATAACACACAGTAAAATGAAAATAGAATGAGCAATTATTTATTGCAACATTATCACAATACCAGGCTGCAATTTTTAATCATATTTTTAATTTATTCAATTTAAAATGTATGTTTTCCATCTCAAATTTGTAATGTCTTACCAGTCATCTACGTAACTCCATTTGGAAAAATTTTTAAATTGAATTCACGTCATTTCTGGTCTAGAGTGGAAGTTCGTATGTAGTTGATTGTGGCCTCCTGCTCCCAAGCGTTCCATATCTGGTCTTGACTTTCATCCATCTAACATCATTCCCAACATTAAGGTCAGACAAATGGACAGACAACAGTACGCATTTATAGATCTACAATTTTTTCAAATTGCAGCCCAATAAAAATAAAAAAATAAATTAAAAGATGCACCACTTATCTTTTTGATCATTAGCAAATATGTGAAGACAGATTCCTATTTTAGCTAGCTATACTTGTTTCAAACAGCAAAAATTACTGTAGACTGTACAATTACAGTTACAATAGATTCTTATTAAATTCAGGAGATTAATATAATTTGCTGAATGTAAATGAAGATTTATTTTGTTTAAATATCAATGTTCTCAATAAACTGGTCCAAGCCTAGCAACAAAGCTCAGTTCTGGATTAGAAACACTATCAGTTTCATATTTCAGCTGTTTGTTTCACTTCACTGAGTGCGCTTCCTGTAGTATAAATTCCTAATATTGGTAGTGTTATATCATCTACTTTATATTAGTAAATACACAAATAACTGATATACAGGCTACAATACCTAAAAACTGACATGATGTGACATTTTCATGCTGAATTTTGAAATGAAGGCATCAAAATTTATAAGAAATCCCCCTTTATTTCCTTGGAGGTAAAAACCATGTTGGGTAGTGTTATATGTAATTTCAGTACTTATTCAAATATAACATTTTAAACATGTTACATCAAATTATTCACAATTAATATTTAACTGAACCAAACATTTAAAACAAATACTTAAATGATAATTTCTCATTTTAATTAATTAAAAAGAAAATTGTTTTACTTTTTAGTGGTTCCATCCACTCTGTTCATAAGTTGTTCCTGGGATTTTTGGTGCAGAACCGGTTGACTCGCTGGTTCCACTACTAGCTTCTCTTTTTCGGCTGCTAATGCACGTTCTTTCTGAACTCTACAAATTTATTAAGAAATTCCAACATTATTAAATTTATTTATATAAAGTCATTTTTACACCAATATTTTTTTGAACTACAGAATAATTTTATTTAAAAAGTCAATTATGTAACATATGAATAGTTGTTGTACATACATTAATAAACAACAAAGTTACTTGACTATATTAAAAGACTAATATAAAGTCAATCAAATAGTAAAACAAATTGCTTTTTTATACAAATACCATAACCCTAGTAAGACTTCCCTATTTTCAAAAAATTTAAAAAGAATTTTTCAAATGACATTGTAATTACTTATGAAATTTTTTGATGCCAGGAATTGATAAAGAACATGCTAAATAGAAATTATTTTATGGTGGTGGTCTGACACTATAACAATGGAAATAATTTGAAATTATCAGCTTGAAAATATATAACATTGAAGAGGAATAATTATTTATATTGTTTATAAAAATAAAATCAAAGGATTTTGAGTAGATAACAATATGTTTTGTTGTGAAATTAATATTAATAATCTATTTTAAATACCTCAGATGGTTAAATTCCTGAATTATACTTGAATATAGTTATTTTTTGATTATGTTGTGTTAATTTCACTATGAACTTAAAAAGGACAGACTTTTAGCCCTTGATTATTAAAATAATTTCATAAAAAAATCACAACACAGTATGAAAAGAAATGTCAAACATAATGAAATTAAATATAAAAACAATTTGCTAATATGAAATAAATATCTCTATATTTTGTAATTTATCGAAAATTAAAAAAGCATTAGAGAATTCTAATATTAAGAACAAAAGAGATAATTAATTTTAATCAATTTAATATGTAAATTATATTACCTATGTAAATATCTAAGCCTAAACTACATAATTACCAAATATTAACTGCCAGATTAATTTCAGCCTAGAACTTTGCTGCTATTAATAATCAAGACAAAGTAATTTGGTCCAAAGAAGAGGTAAGTAGGTATCTTGTACTAAATTTAATAATTTAAAATATCTTGAAAAGAAAAGGGTAATTTGAATAGGATTACAACCCGAAACTTTGCTTACCATGCAGATGCACTACTAATTACAGTATCCAGACCTCTATCAGAACTTTCCTTCCAGATCAATTAATAATTAAGAGTAATAATTATACAGGTCACTCACTGCACAATTTTGACAACAAATCACCAACCATATATGATTTTGTATGATTTCATGTTTATTTTTAATTGGTCTGGAAGCAAAGATCAGCCAGATGTCGAATTGCCTAACTGATAACACATCTGCATAGTAAGTAAAATATTCTAAATTCTAGAAAATTTAATTTTTGAATTAATATAATTATTAAATTTAGTACAAAATGACAGTCTTACCTATCTATCTTCATGTCAAAATAATTTGTATTGGTTATTGTTGTAGCCACATTCTAGTCAACAATGATTACATAACACATTTAGACAAGGCTGTTTTTTTTCCAGAACACACCAGTATGCCATACCAATGGACAACATAAAAAGTATCTATATAATCAGTACATAGTACTGCAGTTGTTCAGTAGAAAAAATTCTAAATGTTCAGGAATGAAATATGGTGAACTGGCATGATAAAAATGAACAAACTGAACTGGACACCATCACCACAACAAACGCTACAGGCAAATTGGAGATTACATAAAAAAAAAGCAAATGGATGGGATCCATATGCTTTTTATTTAATTGGATACATCTTTCAATGAACAGACAATAATTCACTGTCTTATATTGTCTGTCTCTGCTATGTTCTTGTCAAGAGACAAGGTGTGGAAAAGTGCTAATGACAATATTTTGAAAAGAAAAGACATAAATGTGGTTATTAAAAGGGTACCATTTAGCAATTGACACTCTTTCTTGTTTCAGATTTAAAGTGGAGACAGATAAAAAAAAAACATCTGAAAAATATTATAAATGCTGTAATATTAATTTGTTTGTTTATAAAAAAATAAACAAATAATTAGTAAAATTAAACACTGTTTTTTAGTTATTGTTACATTTTCCCTAATACACAACTTCTTTAATCATCACATGTGTGTACTAGCAATCAATTTTTTTAGAAAAAGAACACTATTATTTTAAACATCATTATTTTCAAACATATCATTTAGGTCCATACAGTTTATACAAATTAGAAAAGCAATAAACTAACAGAATTAGTAGATAATAAAACATTATAAAACATCAGTACAAATAGTGATAAGCTTATGAAAATATTAAAGAAAAAAATATTCATAATATTCCAAAGAATTCCACAATATGTGAAGATGACCAAAAGCTCATTCCTACTGGAAATGAAATCACATTTCACGAAGGGATGGGTTTTGGTACACTGTAGAAAGATTTTAACTTTACTTTTGAGCAAGTTTCCTTAATATATACAGGGTGGCCTAAATAAATTTACAGCTCAATATCCTGTTATTCAATCAATGTTTGAAAATAATTTTTGTTATTGTTTAAGTTACAAAAAATGCTATCAAATCAGCTAAAGAACTATGTACTCTCTTGTGGGGATTGGGAATTAACGCAAATTTCAAATAGAACTTTATAATATTAATGTATTTGGATTCTAAGCTAAAAAGGCATTAACTTTTAGTTGATGCCCTTTAATCTGGGAGATTTTCTTACATTACATTTTCTAAAGAAAAAGCATCATGTAAAGTAGAAAGTAACATATAATAAAATAGTTCAGGCACTGTCAGCTGATTGCAGAGACAGAGTTTACGTTAAACAATGTTTATCAACAGAACGGCCTACAGACATTGGCTGACTGAACTGCAGTTTAAAATGTGTTGCAAAGACGACGATAGTCTATTTCTGAATGCCAATGTCATCTAAATGAACTTTAGCAAAACATTGGCTCTTACTTTCTTCGCTATTACTCCCCTGTTTTAGGAGTCATTTGGCCAATCGAGCTATTTGTTTGTGATGTCAGAAATGGTCGCCAGCTATATTCCGAAAGCTACCAGAAATAAAATCTTAAGACTATCAAAACCATTGTTTGGCAATTAATGACAACCCTTATCCATTTCGATATTTAATTTCATTGCCAATACAGTTTAAAATACGAACAAATCCATATTTAGAAAATTTATACTAAATTCAAAATAGATTTTTAAGGAATTATTTTGACATCTTATTACTGTCTCCCTTTGTAACTATCAAAATGAATAATTTTAAATATTTTATTATTAATATTACATTTTTTTTATATCTATAAACAGATTTCTGTAATTATTAAAATTGTCTTGTTTGTTTAACAGTACAATGACCCAGAAATGCATTAACATTTTATAACCAATACAATACTCTAATTGTAAATAAATGCATCTGATTTAAATTAATTGTAGTTTTAAGTCTTCACCCATTTGAATATAGAAATTGGAACATTTAAAACAAATTTAAAGTATTTAATTTTGTTATTTTTGCTCCAAGCAATTAATTAATGAATAATTTTGTCGATTCATACCATTTACAACATTTATCAAAGAAATGATATCTGTTTTTATCTAAACTTTTCCATGAACAAAGCTACCACTCTAATTAAAAAACTCTCTAAACCTGCTGTCGAGTGAGTCTAGAAAGTAGGTCAAATAACTTGTTTCTAATTGCTGTCTACATTGTGGCATGCGAGAAATGCCGTCTCTACAATGAAATTTTCTGAACAGCAGTCTATCCAATCTGTAAACTGCCATTGGCTTCTAAACGTTGTCTCTGCAATTGGCTGTGTAAGACTGGAATACAGTACATCAGAAAAAAAAATCACCTTGCTAAAAGCTGATAAAAGTAGATTGATGGTAGTGTTGAAAGAAGAGAAATACAAAGCCCTTTTAAACCAATATATCAGAGAAACTTGCTGCAAACAGATTGAAAATAGCTATGTTGACAAATTTGTCTATTGTATAGACAAATTTCATAGACATATTGTTAAACTCACACATACAGCATGTGCCAAAAAATTAAAAATTGATAAAGTGGTTATGATTTTTGATAACCCTAAACTATTTGTGTTCACAAAGACCCACAAGCCGGGTAACATTATATGACCCATTGTTGGTAAGGCTAAATCACTTACTAGGTTTTTAGAAAAACAAGATACAACTATAAAAAAATTTTAACACCGGAGTAGATAAGTTACCCAACTTCACTGCCTGTAACCGGTGTTCTTCTTCTCCAATTCAGAGGACTTTGCAAAGTCTTCTGAATTGGAGAAGAACAACACTTGTTACAGGCAATGAAGTTGGGTAACAGGATACAATTTATTCAAAGAGCATTTAAAAACCTATAGCTTCTCCATTAGTAACTCAGAGCAACTTATTAATGAATTGAGACAACTCCAACAGAAAATGTTTATATTAAAACATTGTACTTTGTATTATTATACCCCTCCATTCACTTACATCCACATTTTTGCATGCTTAAAGATTTTTTATTATGTATAGACAATGAACCAGCACATCAAAACATATTGTAGAATTAGCACATATGTTATGCTATTCCTCTTTCTTTCAATATGATTACAAAATGTATATATAAAAAAAGAGGTGTACCTTTAGGCAGCCCCTATTGGGGGACCTTTGTGAGATGATCATTAGATTATTAGAAAGAACAGTATTACCTTCATTCCTTTCTAGCATTATCATCTATAGTAGGTATATTTACGATATTTTTTATAATATGGAAAACAAAACCAAATATAGTAGGCTTCATAGAACAAATGAACAACAACCCATATGGGCTTTCCATACAATTAGACCAAACCAGCAATTCAAAGGTACACTTTTTGGATCTCAATATTAGCATTATAAATGGATTTATCCATACAAGTATTTATTTTAAACCATCATACCTTCCATTATTTATACCTGCAAACTCCCACAACCCATACATTTACAAAATGGCTGCATTTCGATCTCTAACCAAACTTGCTTTTACCCACTGCACAAATTACAAAGACATTGAAAGAACTAAAGCATTTGGAGGATATAGCTACAAAACATGGTTACCAAAAACCCCTTATTTATAATTTAGCTAATTCATATTACAAATTAGCTAATCCAACAGGGGTACTTGTTCTATACCCACTAACAATATATCACAGATGGGAACACACACATGTGCCGCATTATTCTAGATTATATCATCATCATAATAAGCTTATATAAAGAAATTGCTTGACTGAAAGGTGATAGATTAACTTGTAAACATGTTCTCATCATATATACAGGTATACCTCACCTTACGTTGGTAATTGGTTCCAGGAGAGGTGACTTAAGTCGAAAAACGATGTAAGTTGAATTTACTTGTCACTAGGCTAAACCACAAATAACCATTCCCAATTCTGTATTTTGTTTATAAATGCATTTTTAATAACATATAATTAATAAGAATCTATTTTAAACTTACAAACAAATAAATTTTAGTTTTTAATATAGTACAGAAAAAAGTGATCTAAAAAAATGAAAATATTATACAGAATTAGAAAATTATAAAACTCCTCATTTGCCAAACATTGAATGTTCATTAAGAAATGTAAACCAACATGCCCAGGAATTCCCAGGCTGTTTGCCTTTGCAAAAATACACAAGGATGGGAAGCTATTCAGACCAGAGGTGGAAAAAGGAATGCTCCAAATATACAAACATATTAAATAAATAATAAAACAATGGGATCGGTGTAGACAAATATTAAAATTAATAAATTCTAAAAATTTTTTCGTTTAAAAAAACTTCTAAGAACCACAAGTGACGTTCACTCTTTAATTCCGACTTCGATAGAGTTTAAAAAAACAGAGAAAACCAGAGAATTATTTTCACTATCTCTTACTTTATTATGTTATCCATATATATTTCGCTATTTTAGCCTCTTCAGTGGATATTACACTNACCCGATGTATAGAAGTTAATGAAAGCATCATATCATCAACATTATATAGAATAAGAAAATTATAAAACTCATTGGCCAAACATTAAATGTTCCTTAAGAAATGTAAACCATGCCCAAGAAGTCCCAGACTGTTTGCCTTTACAAAAATAGACGAAGATAAGAAGCTATTCAGACCGATGGTGGATGTTCCAAAAACGGAATGCACAAACATATCTTTTAGAAAAAGCTTTACATAACTTCATCAAAGACCTTTTACCACAATATCAATTCAGTGTAAGCAACTCTTTTGAAGTGGTTGAGGATCTACAGAACATTTTTTTAATGCATGAAGAGCTCACCATAGTCATAGACTATGAAAGCTTATACTCATCTATTGAACTCCAGTAGTGTTTTGAAGCACTTGTCAATTTTTTATACCAACAAGTTCCAAAATCAGACAGACAGAAAATATGCTAGAAATAGCAGACCTTATCTGCAACTCTTCATTTTTCTCCTTCAATAACAAAATTTTTAAACAACATAAAGAGGTACCAATGGCTTTTATACAAGCTAGTGGTAAGGAATAAAGAAAACCAAGTTATCCCAGAATTTGAAGAGGACATATTGATGTACAGAAGATATAATGATGATGCATTTATTTTATAAAGGAAGAAAAAACTATTTCCAGATTTATAGATGTAGTAAATGACAACAACAAAAGATTGAAGCTAAAACTTAAACAAAAAAGTAAGAGTAACATGCATTTTCTAGATATTGATATTACATTAGGATCAGAACAAATCAGCACAAAGGTGTACATCAAACCATGTTCAGCCTCCTATATATACCAGTCACATCAAAGATCCAGAACGATATAAAGCATCCGCATTCAGAATAATATAAAGCATCCGCATTTTTGCTTTAATTAAAATTGTCCATCATACATGTACAACATAAGTATGGTGGACAAGAGGGCAGAATTAAAAAGAATTAGGAGAATAACTAAGAAACTGGGATATTCTAACAGATGGTTTATGAGTTTGATTAATCATTATAACAATATCAGTACCACAAAAATGGAAAAATGAAATGGTTCACATACCAAAATAAAATCAGGAATATAATGGAGGAGTTTCCAAACAAAAGAACTCTTACTTGGTATATAAAAAACCTCCTAATTTATATTGTATACTGCAAAATAACAAGGATCCACTCCCAGAAGTAACTAAAGCAGGAGTATACAGGATCCCAATAGTTAATGAAGAGCTTAAAAACAGCATATGTTGGCGTAACTAAGAGGAATTTAAAAACCAGAGTTAAAGAACAATATGATGTAAGGAAAGGGAAAGAAAACACAAAGATACTTTGGAAGGAATCTAAAATTATTAATGAAGTACACTTGCCCTCTATAGCCATAAATAAATAAAAAAGTTGAGATTTTTAAACACAAACTTAGAAATGGATGCATTAACACCAGGGATATAGAGCAATTTCCAATGGCATAGAGATATGCTATTAAAAAAAAGACTTGGGACAAGTAAAAACACCTTGTAATATGTACAACAATATTGGACAGTCAATCTTAAATATTAATTAGTTAAGCTATTGTATTAATTTTTTGGAGATGATGATGATAATAATAAACTATTATTATAGCTTAGGATTTTATTGTTAAAAAATTTGATAACTATATTCTTGTTAATTCCATTTTGAATTTGTAAAGAAATGTTTGATGTTATGTTTTCTGAATTTAAATACAATTTACCTAATGCAGGCTCATAAATAGAGCTGGAAAACATTTAGTAAAGAAATTTAAATACTCCAGTGGTAAGGTGTCTTTTATATTTATTTAGGTTATATTAGGATATAAAATAGGAGCTGGGTTAGAATGAATTGTCCTAAAAGTTGTTCTAAAACCAAAACAAATTTTCCCATAAGAAACAATATAAAATATATTAATCTGTTCCCAACCCCCAAAACAAAACCTGTTTTTCTAAATACCTTTTTAGCTGTATTTCATGCATAAAAATCCCTATAAAGGTAAAAGGTAATATAATGTTATTTCTATTCCATATATATATATATATGGAATAGAAATAATATGGAATAGATACTGATAACATATATAGATATAGATAATATTATATATATTTAACATTAAAAGCAAATTGTTCCATCACCACCAACCAAAACTGAAACCAACACTTAGAAATGCTACATAGAGTGTCAACTCTGCCTGCATAAAATACAGTATAACCAAATCAATCAAGATGGACAAATACTTTATCCATACTTTCTGAAATATTATGTTTCAATTGAATTGATTTCAATTTTAATTTAATTTTAGTTTTGATGTAAAGACCAGTTTTAATTATTATTTTATTACTTATAAATTTAATTATTATTTTTAGTTTTCAATTAACTGGCTACCTAGTATTAATAAATATTAATATTATATTAATAAATTTTTGTCATTTAATTTAACTTCAGGATATTTAAACAAATTCTTGAGTGCCATTTATATTATGCAAATGTCAATTAATGAGGTTCTTATTAGTTCATTTGATTTAAATTCAACTGTGGCACACACCAAAAAACAGAAATAGTAACTTTCCCACATGCACATTGAAATTTAATTTAAATAGCAATGTCATCAATGATTCATATGACATGAAGTGATCTTGGTGCCACTAACTTTTGAATAGGTAGTCCTGTCATTGATTGGTCAGGTCATTGATTTTCTTTAACATACAAAGTATAAGAAGTTGACCATCAGTGGCTGGCTATGCTGAGTAGCTTGTTCAGTGACCAGGGGCAAAAATGAGTTCAAAATTTTGTTCATAAACTGAATTGATTGAAAAGCAAGTCATTCAAAACCCAAAGTTTGACTACATTTAATCTCTCATAGAAATTTGTTTTAAGTTTTAGAACAAATTCAATTCTAACAGAAAATTTCTTATGAATTCTTCAGAATTTGAAGTATTCAATGCAAATAAATTTTAAAATTATTGGTAAGTTTTCTTTATCGATTTTAACAATCATTACAATGAATTTTATAATTAGTTCCTGAAATAAAAATCACCAATTCTCAACTTTCTTGGGTTAGTAGTACACTTGAAAAATCACACTAAATTTGTAGCATCTTTATCATTAAATATTAGTAACCTTTCCAACAGAAGATCCTGTTCAACTAATTAACTATGATGCTACTTTCAGTTGACATCAATTTCAAATCTTGTTCATGCTACTACTATCCATAGTTAGTTGAGCTGGTAAGAAATCTCTTTCTTTTCTCTTTTTCTAACTCTATATTTCACACAAATATTTACAAATAGTCAACTGAACTCAAGATCACTAAACTAGAAAATCAATCTGTTATATTTTATCAACTGTTCAATAGTAGAATTTAATATATTTTTATTAATATGCCAATTTCATATTAAATAAAAAATATAATTAAATTTAAAAATATTAATACAGAATTTATTGTTCTAAAGTTATATTGAAAGAGTATTGAAAATAAATATCAATATTCAATACACTTAAAAACAAATTAAGAAGCACTTTATTTTTTAGAATTAACTTGTACATCTTTAAAATTTACTACAGTTTTTTTAATTGAAACACTTATTTAAAATTAAACAATATTCTGTAAAAAATCTTTGCATAATGACAATGTCAAAACTAATATGCAGAAACTACATGAGGGAAAGTTAGTAATTAGTTTAAAACCAGTCTCTTACCAAAACTTAATGAAAAATTTCTAACAGAATAGTCATTTTTCAATAAAATATCTATTAATATTCAGATAATTGTTCAATGTCGTGATCATGATTGTATACCAGATTTTGAAAAAATTCTACATAAAAGTTTATTGATTTATGTCAGAATCACAGCAGTACACTCTTGAATCTACTCAATGCTTAAAAATGTTTGCAACTCAAGTATTTTTTAAAATCCAAAAGATTATTATATAGCCCAGATATGATTCTAATTACCACTTTTTCAGACCTTTCTAAAAGAACACTTGAATAAAGAATGTTTGTGCTGCAATGATTTTGACGACATTGAACAAATGTCTGAATGTTGATAGGTATTTTGTTGAATAATGAATGTTTTACATCAGAAACTTTCTTGCTTATTTTTTGATAAGTGTCTGCCTGTAACCTAATTACTGACTTCCCTCATATACAGTATAATAATGAGAAAAAAAAAAAAAAACATAAAAGCAGATTCTACATTACCAAATTAAATTATTATCTTAAACTGCCAACAAAATCAAACACAAATTAAACAATTAAACATTTCCTAATTTATATTTTTGAAATATTCTAAACTAATTATTTTTGAACTATATAGTTTTTTGAAACAAAAAAACTAATAATTTTCAATATTTCTTGCATTTTTGTTTTACTTTATAACTTTATTACAATATTTATTAACAGAAAAGAAAGAAATATAGCAAAGATATTAATAGTAGTAGCTTTTGAAAAAAGGCCTAAACATTGCCTAAAGAAAATAAAATCACAAAATTTTGTTGGAATAGCAACAATGGATTCAAACTCACCACTTTCCCATGCAAATAGTCCCAAATACTTCAGTGAAGTTAGCAATAGAAAGAGAGATTTATTTGTTAGTCAGTTACTTTTGTTAATAGTCTATTCAAAAGAAATATTTTGACTGGATAAAATAGATCAAAATTATATTTAAACAATAAGAATTAAAATAGATTCCTATAAGATCATTTCACTAACTTGTTCTTGGATTGCCTTAAAAACTGTTGAATCTTCCTGGCAGCTTGATGTTGTCGTCTTTGAGAAAATGTTCTTCTGGAGAGGAAAGCATTTAATTAATTGAAGTCAAAATTCTAAAATAACAGCAATTTTAAAAATAATTGTTTACTTTAAAGCCGTTGTTGATGATATGCTATCCCTGTTCAGTCTTTTGTCTGAATCAGAGAAATTGTAATAGTAGTTTGTTCCATTATTACTGTTACTATTATTTCCATTTGCAGTTCCATTTGAATGTAGTGGACTTACAGTTCCTGAAAGATTACTACCATTTTCTCCTTCTTGACTCTTTTTGAAACGTTTATGTTCACAATAATTACGAAATTGATTCTGAATAAGTTGAGCTGCTTTTGTCATTTGCTTGTAATACATATACTTTAAAAAAATTTNAGTGTAACTGGCAATGCATCTGCACAGTAAGGAGAAGTTGCAGGTTAAAGCCTCACTCCAGGCCAATTTTCTTCTTTCAGAACCTTCTAAATTAATTAATAAATATTAATTTAATTTTAATCATTAAATTTAATAAGAGATGACACTTAGCACCTACTCTAAGCCAAATTACTTAGCATTTAATTATTAATAGTAGGCAATTAATAGCAGTAATATAGCTTGATCTAATCTGGCAATCATTTGGCTTTAAAAAGCAACATTAAAAGTTATTTTATATACAAAAGAACATAAAACTAGAGTTGCTGGATATTACGTTTCATGGCATTTGTATTGGTTTTCATATTAGTTATTATCTGAAAAACTTTAAAAAAATTTTAAATCTTAAATTATTGAGATTTTAACTAGTTTTAAATAAAATTTCATTAATACTACCTGCTTATATCTTCGGTAATAACTCTGAATTAGAATTGCAGCAGCTCTTTCTTTTTCATCTTCTTCCTGCTGTTTCTGTCCTTTATAGGATCGATATGCCTTCTGTATAATTTTTGCGGCTTCATACAATTCACGTTGTTCTTGATCTACATGATATAAATACACAGTATTAGATTCTCACATGACAGTTTGTTTATCACAAATATTTTTGAATCACAATACTAAAGTTGTTATAATTTCATATATATTTAAAAAAAAAACCATCCATGTACCAGAAAGAGTAAGTTTTGAGAAATCAGTTTCCATCATTTTTCCTGAAGCTTGGAAGAATTCACAAAAATCGGCAGTTGTGGGTGGGGGTGATGGTGATTCTAAGGTGAAGCTACCAGGACTCTGAAGACAGGATGAAGCGGGGCTCAATGATGATGATGGTGTGCCTACATCACAATACCTAAAAAAGATATTTTGTCATAATCTTGCAAAATCATTCTATTATGACTAGCTGACAATATTTTTCATTAGCTATTATGAGGAATAATTCATTAAAATTTATTTTGTTAGAATGTTTTTCAGGAACCAAAACATTTTGAAAATCCTAGTTTGCAATGAAAATTTAAACATTTATATCAAAGAACTAAACCTTTAATGTCCAACATTTAATTTTTATATGAACAAATACTTTTACCTAATTTAACTTAATCAGTCAACATCATAGTTAAACTATATTAAATATTAAATTATAAAACATCACATCATTTCAAAAATTATTCAAAATCTTACAATCAAATAGTTTTTGAATGATTTTCAATTCTTCAATTATTATTTGTGATGGGTTAAAGTTATATTTTCTCTTAAAATGGTTTTACTTGCTCTATAACAGTTTACAACATTTCTAATTATCAATGTCTAATTTTGCTCTGACTGCACTTGTAGAAAAGTAATCAAAATATAATACTGCTTTTTTTTAATAAAAGAAAAATATATATATAATTAAACTGTATTAAGAAACTGTCAGCATATTAAGGTTCCTTTCCCTTATGCACAGGAAAAGATGATATACAGTCGACTCCCCTATAATTACGATTCCTATAAAACTGAAAAAATTGTGACGGTATCCGTAAAAAAAGGTAAAAAAAACTCCTATAATTACGTAAAACGTCATCAGGCAGCCGAACTACTTTCCCACCATCCGTAGCGCCACACTACGGAGAGGTTTCTATCGTCTGGACAGTATTATATAAATTACAGGTATACCTCGCCTTACGTCGGTAATTGGTTCCAGGAAAACGACTTAAGTCGAAAAACGACGTAAGTCAAATTTACTTGTCTCCGAATCTACTTGTCACTAGGCTAAACCATAAATTACTATTTCCGGTTCTGCATTTTATTTATTAATGCATTTTTAATAATATATGGTTAATAAGAATCTATTTTAAGCTTACAAACAAATAAATTTTAGTTTTTAATAGAGTACAGAACAAAAGTAATCTAAATTTACGAATGCATATACTGTACTGTAAATACAGTACATACTTGTAAATGTATATATTTAAATATGATTTTATGTGCTTTAAACGCTTTTCTAGTGATATTACGACTTCAATATTTGTGGCGGACGGACGTAAAGTCGAATAAAATGACTTAAACTTGATTTTTATTTTTCCGTATACTTTTTTGACAAACGACGTATAATCGGGAACGACGTAACTCGAAACGACGTAAGTCGAGGTATACCTGTATATATAAATTAGGTACTGTATATATAATTATATATTAACTTATTGTAACTTATTGTATAATTAAATATATAATTTTCGCCGTCTAGCGCGTCGCCACGCTACGGAGATTTTACGCTAACTATCGTCTGTACAGTATGTAAATTAGGTACCGTAAGTCTAATACAGTACTGTAATTTTATACATTTCTTGTGAAAAACATTTCTTATTCAACGGCGATTAAAATTATTTATATTAATGATGTCTCCAAAGTTCAACGAAGTTTTCGCAGAAAAATAAGTTGTTAGAAATCGGCCACTATTTGCTAAGCTGTTCTGTGATGAAAACAAGCTCTAGCAATGACGATGTCGAATTATGCACACTCGGTAAGTAATCCTACAATTTTTTGTTTATAGCGTAGTTTATACAAATTATTTCCAAAAAATATATACGTATTTTGGAAATGTTGAGTCGGATTATTCTAGAATCGATTAATTTTATGAAAAAAAAACCTTTCAATCAGCCGTAGTCCATAAACTTGACATGTATCGGGCTGTGATTGGAAGGACTCATAAGAAATCAGATTCCTAAAGAATGGAACGTATCTATGATCTTATAGGGAGGGTCGACTGTATTAATAAAATTAAAATTTAAAAATGAGATATGTTTAAATTTATATTAAGCATTATAAGAGTAAGCTAAATCAGAATGAAAAAGTATTCCAAAGATGTTATATTTAGTTAATACACATTTTGTCTGAAGATGAATTAACATAAATGCTTTCAAAGAACATGTATCATTAGATTGTTTATACATGTTTACAATTTTAGCAATATTAATAAGATTGAATAAATAAGTCGAAGTTGAATGTGATGCTATCTGTTATAAGATTCTATTAAAAAAATAACTTTTATATATTATCAATTATTATAAAAAAGGTAAAAAGTTTATTTTTGGGTAAAAGTGAGTTTTTAAAAAAATTGTAAATGTAAATGCTAATAATAATAACTTTTATCAAGTCTGACCCCTACTCATGACATAACAATTCCCCTTCTATCTCTTCATCTCCTTGACCTTTACCAAAATCTAATAGTATTAATGCCCCATATATATATATATGTATGTTATATATATACTTGCCAAATTTCTGGTCCTATGAATAAACCTACCAAAATTATGAAACTTGGTAGGTTTATTCATAGGACAGAAGAATCATTCTTAGAAACATTTATTTCTCTGGTTCTGAGTTTTAATGTAAAATACATGCTGACACAAACAGAATTTTGTAAGAGTTTTTCTTAATTTTTGGGCTCTTGGAGTATTAAAACATCAAGAAAGAGGCAGAAACACCATATTTTCCTTATGTTATCTATATATATAAAAATGAATGTGTGTGTGTGTGTGTGCGTGCGCGCGCGCACTGTCTGTCCTTCATGCATTACCACACCGTTTATCCGATTGCCATGAAACTTTGGGAAGTTGTTTAATACACTCCCGCGAAGGTTTTTGGCATAGTACATTTATCCTACAATAGATGGCGCGTGTTTACACGAGCATTCGAGCACAGTGTGTCCGATCGATTTCAAATTGTGAAGACCATTTCCCCCTTCAAAAAATATTTCTATATATGCATTTATGAACTGTTATTTACGATATTTGTAATAATGTTTGTTTAATCACTTTATTTTAACTTTTTTTGCTAATTACGTATTCGCTCGAACTTTGTTAAAACTTTAACTGTATACCGAACAACAACCGAAGTTGTAGAAGGAAATTCGCTTATTTTACCGATCTAGGGATCCCCTTTTCCAAATTTTAATATCAACTCAAAATAATTTAAAAAGACAAATTACAATAAAACGGTTTATTATCCAACTATCAGAAATTTCACAACATGCCAAGGAAGAGAGGAAGGAGCAATTAAATAATTAAAATTATAAAGGATTTAAAAATATATATAAAAGTGGGGAATATCACACTTCTGACAATCGCAGCGAGTGTGTGGGCTAAATTTGGAGAATCCGTGCTTCTCGCATGGACAACTGTATGTGGCTGGCTCACGCGTCGAAAATCCTTCCGATTTATTCGTGTACGCACCAGACGGAAAAACAAAAAATATCGTGTATCCACAAACACTCCAATAAATAAATAGAATTGAAACGACACTTTGAAATGTTTTCCCGATGAAAATGAATAATAATAATAAGTTTCAATAAAAATAATAAAAAGTAAATTGAATTTTATCATAACGAGTTTGCTTGAATTTCCTTTCTTCTGAGATCGCAGCAATGCACGACGGGTAAGCTAGTATTCTATAAAAAGCCAAGAAAGTAAAAATACATTTGACATAATTATATGATAAACTTAGTAATTCACTTGTAAAACTGTTTGCTAATAGTTAAACTACAGTAATCATATTAATCAGCTACTGTAAAATTATGAGACAAGGTCAATAGAAAATTAGAAATGTCATTAAAAGTTGAGATGGCAAACAATAGCATAGTAAATTTTGACAAGGTAAAGTTAGTTCTAATGTTCAAAATTTCCCAATTTTTAAACAACACTTTTCCAGTTGTCTATTGAACTTGCCTTGCATTACTGTAAATTTATTATTGAATAATCATTAATCTTATTAATTGGGTCCTCCACCAATTATTTGTCAAGTAATGATTATTCTCTATTAATCAAAGAAATTGGTAAATAATCATTCCACTGAAAAAACATTATTAATAATGATAATTCAGAATAATAAATGGCAATACATCCAGTTCATTCAGAAATCACTAGCTTTTCTTATTTGCATTTTTCTTCTGAAATTTTTATTCAAACTGAAAATGTTTTACTATGTTACTAATAAATTCTTAGAATTATATATTTATTAAGGAATAAGCTTCAGTCTCATTCATAGACAATTACCACATTTAATCAATTTGATTTTGCCTGCTTATTTTTGAAAGAAACTTTTTGATTTTAAAAAAGTAGATTATTATATTGCCAATTATTTGAGTTTGTTAACTACATTGCATTGGAAAGAATATATAATGTGTGGGCATAATTATGACATAATCCAATTAATTAATAATGTAAAAACGCAACCACTAGAAATATTAGCCATTGTACTAGTTTTCTATCTAGCTATACATATATGTTGGGTTGGATTAGTTATATTGGTCATATGAGAATAAGAACACATTAAGAAGCATAGGAAAAGAGAGTTCATAGATCCAAGCATTTTTAATTTATGAATCCTGAAATGAACATAATCATTATTTACATGTCAGTTATTACAGGGTTCATACAGATAATTCCATCTTTGATTCCCTGACCAATTATGACATTATTCCCTGACTTAACGTCTCTACATTTTCCCTTTCCATTATGTAATATTCAGCTATGTCTATTTAAGCCCATTTTATACATAATTATATAATTTTTTTTTATTAAAAAAAAACACTTTATTCACTTAATTCATTTTATGCAAAGTTTTTTGTAAGTAATTAACTACATCATTTCTATGTCATATAAAAAAATTTATGATTCAATTTAATTCATAAATTTTATTTAAATAAGAAAAGACTTGCATTGCAAAATCAAATTTTCTTAAAGTGAGGAGGCAGTAAATTCAAAATAATTTAAACAGAAGAAATCACACACTCTGCGAGAGGGAGAAATTGCTCATCGCATGCTCTTTTTGGTCCAGCATGGACCCATTCAAGGTCATTACATTTCTTCCCATCCTTCCCAAAAACTTATAGTGGGAGAAGCAGAGTTTTGGCAGGAAAGTGGATCGTTGTTGATGGTGTTTTTGAAAACTCTACTTTAATTAACCAGTTGTTTGCAGGTCAAAAATATTGGGAGGGTTGTGTACTGGACACAATAACAATTGTTTAACCTATTCGATGTTGAAATTCTTCTCTGTTGCCTGTGACACCATGTTAAATTTTCATTGATGTTAAGCCTAACAATTTTTTTTTTTAAATAATAATCATGTTTACTGTGTCATTAAAAATTATTTTTTTATGTTGCACAAACAAAATAAATATATTGAAAAATATAAAAACAAAAAAAATTATATTTTAAAAGTTAATTTTAATATAAAAATTTTGACACACAGCAACATCTAGTATCAAAAATGTTCCAATGCAGACACGAAAATATTTGGGATCGCCCACGCAGGTCAATGAGGTCAACATGAAAATTTTCAAAAACAACACAAGACAGGTTAAGGCATGGATCTGTCTTTGTGTTATTAGAAGGAGGATAAGATGTAAACAAATAAAGCCTTGATGGTAATAATATTCCAAGTCAATATCTATCATTTTGGATAGCAACACACTCAAAATATTTGTGTTGAAGTTGATGCACTCAGTTTTCTTACACTCACTAAATAAACTGTATTGTTCAGCATTAGTCAGTTTGGGCTTTTCAGATTCCTTTTAAATTTTCTTTCCAATGGCATACATCTCTTACATTTCTGTTTGTATTTCCTTTGCAATTTCTTCAACATTATAAACATTTTCTTCAATCTACACAGTTATTGGCTTATAACTTTACAAATTCTATTTTATTGGTTATTATTGCTAAACAATATTGTAGATCCTGTCATTCTGTACAAATTGACACAAATTTTGACACACTATCTCTTTGTCATCCAAAGTTTTGCCGCCCAAATGCTGAACTGTGTTGAAGTTTTGATGTTCATGTTTAACTGCTACCCCCCTGCATGGCTGCACACCCCTACTCATCATTTTAAATATGAACATAAACCTCCTATCCAACAAAATTTAAATTGTTAGATCATCATCTATAGTTTATGAGATATTAGTGCAACAAATCTTGTCATTTGTCTGGTTGCTCCAGTTTTCGTAAACTTCTCTATACTGAACTGAATTTAAAATGTGTTCAGATCAAAAGGGAGCAAGAGTGGCAGACAGATTCCATGGTATTTGTGAATTCTGACTTTTCCTGATTTTTTCTGCTAAAAATCTTATTCCCTGACTTACCAGGTCTGTACAGACCCTGTTATAAAGAATGTTATTTATTGGGTTGTTTGGAAAGTAAGTTCATTTTTTCCATGGAAAAAAACACAATATTTTTATAATAAATAAATATTTTATTGAATTATATATCAACCACTTTGCTCGAATACCTGTTGTCATCGTTTCTGTCAGTAGCATGATTTCACATTCATAAAAGTTTTGATCGTTGCTTACAAAAAAACTGATCCAAGTGATTTTTGACATTGTCATTTCAAGTAAATGTCTTAGTTTAAAAAATTTTGTATAGATTGGAACAAGTAATAATCTGAGTGTGATCGATCTGGTGAATATGGTTAGTGTGATAGCACTTTCCATCTAAGTTATAACAGTTTCTGACGAGTTACCAAACTTGTGTGAAATTTGACATTATCGTGATAAAACACTACACCTGTTTTGTTGATCAATTCTGGCCACCTTTTCTGTTTGATGATATTACTCAATTTGTTTACTCAATGGCAGTACACTTTCAAATCAATTGTTAAATTGTCTGGTAAAAGCTCCAAAAAAAAAATTTCCTTAAAATCCCACCAAAGAGAGCATCTCTCTTTAAGAACATGTGGAACCCATATATCAAGCTTTGAAACGAAACCAATTTGTTTCAAGTAATCATAAACAGTTCAATTTGACAAATTTAATCTCTTAGTGATTTCACGTGTTGTTATTCGGCAGTTTGCTTCAATCAGTACCTTTATTTTGTTTTCATTGGCTTCAACTGGCCATCCAGAACGTGGTGCATCTTCAATATTGAAATTGCCAGAATGAAATTTTGTAAACCAGTTTTGGCACTGTCTTTCAACACATCATCTCCATACATGTACCACAATTTTTTTCTTGCTTGAACAGCATTTTGATTTTTTGGTAATAAAAAAGCAAAATATGCCGAAAATGATGCTTTCGATCTTCCATATTTGATGGAACACAAAAAAATAAACAATTGCATGAAATCAAACAAAATTTTTTACAAATAAGCCTTAAAATGCTAGCTGTCAAAATATATAATGATAATATGGTTTAGAATGAAAATGGCAGGAAAAATACGACTAATCCGTCTAGTGGTAAAAAAAACAAACTCACTTTCTGAACAACCTAATAAATTATGTTGCATTAATTTTAACTCAATTACATAGCCACATGCATTGTTCTCCTTAGCATCTTACATATCAAGCAATCAGGTCCACTAGAATATAATGTGAACAAAATATTAACTATGCAAAAGAGATCCTGATTTCTTTCATTATGTGAATATAAAAATATACTAATTCTTTTTTTTTATTATTTTTATTTATATTTATTTTTTATTTTAGTGTTGTGATTGTGCAATGCACTGCTAGTACACTGAACACTCCAGTAGAGATTGCAACATTTCTTACTAACTAATGACAAGGAAAAAAAATAATAAAAGCATCTCACTCCTTTGTGTAAAAATCAAATCTCCAACTACTAAAATTAATAGTAACCCAACTTCAGTGAAGACAATTTAAGTAATTTACTTTTCAGTACAACTTTAAACCAGAAACAAATAATAAAATAAATATATATTTAATTGGCAGTTACTAAGTAAAACTATTATTATAAAAGATAAAAATTAAAATTGAAAATAAATAAATTTGAAATTTTATAAGATTTTAAAAATATCTAACAGCAATTAGTTAACAATTAATTAATTATATAATAATTAATTAATTGGAATTATATAATTAGTCAATCATATAATTCCAATTAATCATCCATCATTAATCAGCTAACTTGAGAATCATCCATTCTATGTAAAAGCAGTTACTAAATTGATTAAAATTAAAAAATATTGTATATTTAACCAAAAGAAAGTTTCACATCAAGAAAATAAACAACATGTAATTAAAATTACATTAATGTTCCATTATATCCATTACATATATAATAAATACTAAATAAGAATATATATATACCACAAAAATTGTGAATCTATACCTGTAATTCTGGTCACTAAATTCAAAAATAGAATTGCCATTCAATAATGTTAATGAAGGTGGAGAACCTTCAACTGAACACATTTCTGGATCTTGAGATAAGAAAGAATGAGATATATCGTCTTTAAGATCTCCATTTGTATCTGTGATCTCATTTGAATTTGCCACTGTAGTAGCTTTAATATGGTCTGGCATTGCAGCTATTATCTGTTCTGCAAGAGTTAAGACATTTGTAACATGATTTTCTGTTTCTGATCCATGATTTGATGTTATGTTGATATCATTACAGTTCTCTTTCTGATTAGACATTGAATCGCCATCTGTAACAATGATTGCTCATAATTTAATACAGATTTAAAACCATAAATTCAAATTATATAAATCAAAGACTTACTTCTTGCTAAGGATTTATTTTCTGCCTCTTCATCTGATACTCCAACAACATCAATATATGGACTTTCATTGTTATTTTGTATCTCACCTGAAACATTTAATATTTTTTCCAAACATTCTTCAATCAATAAATGGAAATAATAAAAATTTTTAAACAATTTCAAAATATTCCTAAGTCATTAAGTTCAACATTGGAAGCAATAAATGATTAGTATTTTGGTGAAGGAATAGTAATAAATTAAATGGTAACAATACTGTTCAGCTAGCTGTAAATTATTATTTAGATCACATATTCTTAATAATTAAAAAATGTTATTAAATTTATTGTTTTCAAATAAAATTAACTGAATGCAAAGTTAAATGTGTTATGTTTTTTGTGATGAATTAATTAGTCTGTAGATAATGATATGACAGATTTGGTTGCTAAATTAAACTTTTATGGTCATTAGAAAAATGTGTGTAAACTTTTGAGAATATTTCTTTAAAATACAATGAAAAAGTTCATAAAAAAGCTAATTTCCTAAAGAAAGGTTGTAAAAAAAAAAAAATTCAATGGCACCAAGAATTGAAACACGAACATGCATATAGATGTCTCACACATATACAGGAAATCCTCATTAATTCGAACTTGGATAGTTCAAAATTCCCATTAGTTCATAACTGTACTTTTGCCCCAGCCAGGGATATAGAGATTTGAATGTTAAGGAATTTGGTTAGTTCGAAATTCAAAGTGAAAATTCTATCTGAACTGTGATAAGCATACATTCAATCATTCATTTACATTAAGGTGGCTCCTTACCATAAGAGAACAATAGACCAAGAACAACTCTACTCTGGTCAATATGGCCTTGCTTTTACAGTAACACATTTTGTCACCTTACACATGGACTACCCTTTTTTTTCTCTCTTATCTTGTAAAATACAGCTGGTTTTCAAGATTGCAAGATTGGGTTATGAGTAGCAGATTGAGATATTTGTAGGGCTGTAGGCTACTACATTTGGAAAACTTACTACTTTTTGGATCACATTAAAAATAATTTGTGCTACATTTTGAAGAATTCTGCTTTAGTTTTATAAAACCTATGTGGCAATCTGTGAGATTCCCACCAGACACATGCAGTTTACCTCAAGTTTATTTATATTATTATTTAACAAAATTAGTATTCTGTACATGTAACCATATTCTGTTTCCTTAATAAATTAAATCAGTTAAGTGGCATTTGGCATATTGTACAGAAATATGTAAATCTCAGATAATTTGAAGTCACAATTATTTCATCCCTTGAATTTTGAACTAACAAGGATTTCCCATACAAACATACCACAAACAAATGACCAGAATCTCTCTTTTATTTATAAAATAGTACAAACATCAGTAGTAGCAACACATTTGAGTAAAAGTTTTTCTTTAAATTGCATTAATAAATTTTATATAAAGTATAAATATAAAAATAGTTATTTTTTTCTAATCCAATAATATTTTGATAAAAATAATGTCCCAAAATAGAAATAGTAGTTCAAAAGTTAATATTAAATTGTTTCCTAACACTATATTTGAACATATTTTTGCTGTAATAAATGCTCATATTTACAAAATATTGCAAATCATATCAAACATATACATATTGCATTAATTCCTAAATTATCTTTAATTTAAAATCATTATTTTTAATTTAAATTCAAAATGAATAGAAATCCAAATACTTTGTTATTTGTATTGAATCAAATAATTTTTCGAAAATTTTCTTAATAATTATTCGAAAATACTAATATTATAAAGAGGTAATGTTTGTAAGTTTGTTTGCAGCAGGTAATCTCTGAAACTACTCATCCGATTTCAAAAATTCTTTCACCAATATTTAGAATGGAACTTCAGGGTGAACATAGACTATATATTATTCCGTTAAACATTCATATAAATTAAAATATATAATCTAGGTTAAAGCTTTTATGTCAACAGATGGTGCTATGAGTACAATGCCCTATGTTTGCTTTTCTGTGAGGCATTATGCTTTTCTATGAAAATGAACTAAAGCAGATCATCTTCTATCTATCTATATAAATAAAAATGTAATGTTCATTTGTTCCTACTGATTCCTTTGAAATTTTGACAACGCTGTATTCAAATACACACGTGTTTTTATATAATATACATGTTGAAATTCCCCCTGGGGGAGATGGACAGAATTAAGGCTTACCGTAAAGTACTCTGCTTCTATTTATACTATTTTAGATGCGGTTTTTTGTGTTTTTGATTGCGTTTTAATAGGGAACGTCAACAGAATGTACACTAAGAAGGGATTTTTCGATATTCTCCCCACAGGGGAGAGGGACAGGATTAAGGCTTACCATGAAGAACTCGGCTTCTATTATATTATTTCAGATGCGGTTTTTTGTGTTTTTGATTGTGTTTTAATAGGGTACGTCAAGAAAATGTACACTAAGGAATTTTTCGAAAAATTCCTCCCCCACGGGGGAAGTGTTATACATTTATAATAGATACATTTTGAGCCACAACAACGCGTGGTGGGGTCTGCTAGTCTTGAATAAATTGTATTTAATTAATTGATATTTAAAGATTGTCTGAGAAACTATTTGAATAATTTTATAGAAAAAGTAGTTCATTAATTCAGCATCCAATAATCTGGAATATCAGGTAATCAGGCCCCATCTGAAAAGTAACAGATAATCTAGAATTGTTTAATAATGATCTAACATGTATTTTGCAAATCAGAATTTGTTTGGACATGTGCACTAAAAACCTCAGGCAAAAATTGAGACAAAGGCAGGGGTGCAGCCATGCATGTTGCTATATATTTGAATTCTCATATTCTGAGCATAGGTAGCTTTTGTGTATTGTATGTATACAACAAATGTCTGGAAAATAATTATTACATGTATATGTATCATTTTGAATATTAATCTTATGCAATAATGTGTTCATTAAATAATGTTTTTTCAGTACTGCAATCAATCTTAACACAGTATCAATCATGCATTGTATCGTCTTCAGAATGATTAAACAGTGTGAATAAAAACATCTGAAGCACACATCAGTATGTGCTGATACAAAATACAAGGATTACTCTGAAAGTTTTGCAATACAAGAAAACCATCCATGATAAATTAAACTTTATCTGACACATTATACATAAATGCATTTCATCAATCTCCCTTAATCTAAATGAGACAGATTCCCATCCCCTTTCTAATAGTAACAATGAAACTTTCTAGAGAAGCACTTCATGCAATGATTTACTGTAATTTTTGTGATAGACTGAATGACATACTGTTATAAAAAATTGAAATTGACTTTTGGGGATGATGCTCCATCCTTTACTATTATGTTCAGGTGGTTTAAAAAATTTCATATGTGTGATACTTTCTTTCATGATGAACCATGTGAAGGACAACCATGAACAGCAGTGACTCCTAAAAATGTAACTGCTGTCCAATGTATGATTGCAAAAATGTACCTATGAAATGATACAGGAGAGACTATAGACTGCAATTGCAGACATTTGGCATAAGGAGTTATGGTTAAAAAAAAGTAGTGTCTCAATAAGTTGACATATTTCCAAAAGTCAGAGTTTGTCAGAATCTTTAAGAAAACTCTGAAAATATTGAACCAAGGTGGACACCAGACTATTTCCAAGATTGTCACAGATGATGAGACTGTCTCACATGTCAAGAATATCATGTATGGATTCATAAAGATGATCCAATTCCAACAACTGTAAAAAAGCAGGGAGAAATAAAAAAAAAGTTATGTTTGCTGTTTTTTTCAGCAGCACTGATCTGGCAAGAGCAATTAAACTTGATGAACAGAAGACAGTAACAGCTAATTGGTACATTATAGTTTGTTTTCCTAGAATTCTGGAATCACTGAAAATTTGAGTAAAATTTTGCATCATGATAATCCATCACACACTGCCAAGGAGACTGTTGATTTCCTTTAAGCTAATAATATAAGAATCATTCAACATCCACCATATTCGGCATTGTGTGACTTCTGACTATTTTTCAATTTCAAAAACATTTGAGGAGTTGCAAATTTAACACAAAGGATAGAATTGAAGCTTCCATGACAAGTATTTTGATAGCATTCCAGTAAATGAGTGGTGTCATGCTTTTGATCTTTGAAAGGAGCAATTACATAAGTGCATTTTGGCCAGAGGAGAGTACTTTGAACATAAATAAAAAATATTTTGTTTCAGGCCTTACAGTATTCCTGTATAACAAAACTTTCAGAGTCACCTCCAACGTCTAAAACATTCAGATTGCATATAACTTGCTGAATTTAGTAAAAAAATCCAATAATCTAATGTTTTGATAATTCAGAATCACTGTAGTCTCTTAGGTTCTGAATTAATGAACCTTTACTGTATGATATTTTGCATCTCTAAATGAAATTCACAAGATTTAAAGGAATTATATCTAAATTCAATGAAAAATAAGAATTATGAATGTATAAAAATAATTATTATTTGCTGCAAAATATTAAAAATTGTATACANCAGCATGGGAAAAACATGTTTACTAGTTAAGCCTAACTAGGCTAACCAGGCTTAACTAGCCAAAAACTATTTATATATTACTATTTACATACAACGTTTATACTATTTTCTTTTCAATACTGAATGTATTAATCATGTAATTTACGTACATCGATAAAATTCTATAATTTCTTTTCCAACATGTGACATGTTCATGTAGTCACTTGTCTCCCCGCTCTCTCTTGCTAGCGTGACTGCTCTAGCTGTTGAATTCTGTGAACAGTGAGTGTACTCTTGTGTCGCTGTGCTAGCAAAGGAAAAACCACATGGGCAAGAAGAAAGGGGCGGCGCCTTTGACATTATCAGTTGTGCTAGCACACCTTTGCTAGCATTTTGCTCTCACAAAGTGCTAGTTCACAACGGCTCTTAAATTCATACACAATATCAGTAAACAAGTATTTCAAAAATGTACATACACACTACATATATAGATTTCTCCTAAAATTTTATATTATACACAGATTATATTACCTCTGTAATAGTGAGTCAGTTCCAGATGTGTTAACAAGATCCTGAATTTGAAGAGATTGTTCAGTTTTTTCAATCTGTTCAACCAGATCATCGTAACCTCTCTCTTTGGCCATGGAAAGGGGATTTCTTCCTTGAGTGTCTGTCACTTTAACAGCTGTTCTGTTCCACTGGTAAAGCAACAAAGCTACTTCTTTGTGGCCCCGTTCACAAGCCCACATCTAAAAAGTATGCATTATTTATATATATATATTTTTATCATCTAAGTAGAAACCATCAAATGTAAAAACTGCATTACACATTCTTGAAATAGTTATTCATTGTGTATACATCCTTTTCTATTAAACAATTGGTTAAACCATAATAAGTGAAATTAAGAGGGAAAAAAATCATTGAATAGTTTGATTGGAAACAAAATGCAAACACTGCATAAAGAATTAGGACTGAAGATGAATTTCATTATTTACACACAGCTATACCATTCAGTGAAAGAACTACTTGATCATGCTATGTTGCGTAAAAACTTTTAAAAAAAGCTGTAAAGTAAGCTATTATTCTGTAGCATGCAGAGAGAAGCTAGCTATGGAAAAGTGTTTCAATAAAACATAACATTATTTTCATGAGTTAGTTTTATTATTTTTCTGTCAAAAAATTTTATTCTCTAGTACTATAACTTATTTTTCATTATTATTTCAGATACAAACTATATACCTATTATTTATACAGTATCTATTTACTACAAATATTCTTGTTTCCATCACTAAAAGTGAAACTATATTTGACAAGAAACTCATAGATGGCATCTGGTAGAGGTGCCCAACTACAATTGAATCAAAATCCCCACCTTATTATATTTAACACCTATTTTGAAAATCAACATGTTAAATAAGGAACTGGAAACTTGAATTTATATTTGAAATGATATAATACATTGAATAAATTTTTCTAGTGAAAAGAACAACTGGTATATATAATCAGAAATTACACTATCAGTTTATCTCAAGATCAGTAACATTATTAATTTTAGTATTTATTTCAAATCACAATTCTAACATTCATTCAGTACAAACTCAACAAAATTTTTTATCCCCTATATTAATTATAACACTTATATTTGCTTTCATCAATAAATTATTGCAAATGTATAATATACATAATTAGTAACTTGAAGTAATAGTTAAATTATAGTCAGCGGCGGCCTTATCCATTGCGAGGCTCTGGGCGGCAGATCTTTGCGAGGCCCTTGTCCTTTGTGCAAAGTATGTGAATTGAAATAGTAGGCACTTATTAATATTAATATATACTGTACTATGAATTAAATTTATTTTATTGTTATAACTAATAGCCAAGGATAAAATAAAAAGTTTTAAATATCAACTTTTTTCTACTTGGTTGTTGCGCGAGGCCCCTCCAAGAGCGAGGCCCTGGGCGATTGCCCTGCTCGCCACCCCCTAAGGCCGCCACTGGGTGTTGGTTCCTGATTTCTGAGCTCAGTGAGGAGTTGCCTCAAATTTCAAGGTCCACACTGTATATACCACTGATTCACAGTGTTAAAGTTTGGCTGAATGGCCCAGCAGCAATATTCTTCGACATGGGTATACAAAAGCTGGTGTTACGGTATGATGTCTTCCTGAATTGACAAGGCAATTATGTGGAAAAATAGGTCAAGACTGTAACTAATTTCTACAAGTAAAATGGTTTTGTTCCTCATTCTTGTTTTCTTTATTCTGGGTCAGTGGAGGTTGAAAAAAAATAACCTTTGTAAATGCCAAAAAGTTGTGAAAAATATAAATATTTTCATATATTTTTACTATATTTACTTATGGTTTTAACATTTTTGATAGATGATTTGCTTATGATTTTGTATATTTATATTAATATTTTATTCTCAATTAATACATTTCTTTTATTTTAGATTTAGATTGTCTGAATTACCAAATCAAGATCTGTTGTTAGATAAATTACAAGAAGAGGACACTGTTGTCACCTACTGATTTTGATTGGCTTAGACATAGTGAAATTATATAAAAAATGAGTGGATAATTGTCCAAACTTTTTATCTAATGTACCGTACGTTGCAAATATTAGTTTTTNCGCACCCATCTTCGTCTCCATCTCCCAACCTCGGATCGACATCTTTCCATCAACGGAAGTCGACCGCATCGTTCCGGAGTCGTTGAGACGTGATGGAATGGTTCATTCGCGAACAAGGGACACTCCTTCAAAAAGGGACTATCTTGGAAAGGAGAGGAAGACCCAGAGGCCGCAGCCGCCGCAGAACTTCAAAGATCGCGGAAATCTTGTAAGCTTTTTTCGTGTTTAATAAACGGTTGTGTTGTTTGTAAACGAAGCATCTATCTCTGACTCAACTGCTTCTACACGTCGTTGATTGTTACCGCTCGGCAATCCAAACGGCAAGGGAGACGATGACGATACATATTGCATATTATCATTCATCGAGAGTTTTTAAATTTCTCCCCCCTCAGCCCCCACGAGGCTATGAGCCATTTTTGTTAGGTAAGCTATGCGGGTGAGAAGCAGCCGCAAACTACACAACATTTGCTCGCGTAACATAATCCACATGACCTGGATTTTACAGATGTGGATTGGCTATAGAACAAGATTTTATTATAATCTATACTTGTAATCAGTCAGTTTTCGTTCTGAACTTTGAAACAGCATGGGAAAAACATGTTTACTAGTTAAGCCTAACTAGGCTAACCAGGCTTAACTAGCCAAAAACTATTTATATATTACTATTTACATACAACGTTTATACTATTTTCTTTTCAATACTGAATGTATTAATCATGTAATTTACGTACATCGATAAAATTCTATAATTTCTTTTCCAACATGTGACATGTTCATGTAGTCACTTGTCTCCCCGCTCTCTCTTGCTAGCGTGACTGCTCTAGCTGTTGAATTCTGTGAACAGTGAGTGTACTCTTGTGTCGCTGTGCTAGCAAAGGAAAAACCACATGGGCAAGAAGAAAGGGGCGGCGCCTTTGACATTATCAGTTGTGCTAGCACACCTTTGCTAGCATTTTGCTCTCACAAAGTGCTAGTTCACAACGGCTCTTAAATTCATACACAATATCAGTAAACAAGTATTTCAAAAATGTACATACACACTACATATATAGATTTCTCCTAAAATTTTATATTATACACAGATTATATTACCTCTGTAATAGTGAGTCAGTTCCAGATGTGTTAACAAGATCCTGAATTTGAAGAGATTGTTCAGTTTTTTCAATCTGTTCAACCAGATCATCGTAACCTCTCTCTTTGGCCATGGAAAGGGGATTTCTTCCTTGAGTGTCTGTCACTTTAACAGCTGTTCTGTTCCACTGGTAAAGCAACAAAGCTACTTCTTTGTGGCCCCGTTCACAAGCCCACATCTAAAAAGTATGCATTATTTATATATATATATTTTTATCATCATGCCAATTTTATTCAGTTTAAATTGTAACAAACATTCAAACTTATTTCATGTAATTATATAAATAAAACCTAGATATAAATTTAGATTTGCTTTTATCCAAATCCAATTATTAAGAATATGAAAAGCCTTAAATTTAAAAGTAATTAATTAGCACAATAGTTAATTTAAGTCATAACTTTGTATAAATCTTGTTTTATGACCATTTCATGAATATTGTATTTAAGAATTAAATTGAATAGTAAAGTTTTAATTTTTCAATGATTTAAACATCATTGGTTCTTAAGTTTAATAATAATAATAATAATCAAATATCAAGATCATTATTAATGTATTTTGTATATGTTTAGTATATAATTATTGTAACTTTGTGAAATAAATACTTATTTACTAAATAAAAATAATTAACAAAAAGCAAAGTTTTTTTTTTATAATAAAATTAACAATTTAAGGTACAGCTAAGTTTAGACAATTATAAAATTCAATACATACATCAAACAATGTGATATAAATCATTCTGTACCAAAAACATTTTTTCTATCTTAATCTTGATTTCTTTCTTTGAATGAACCTATAGTCCTAGGGTTTATACTTTATTTATTAACAATGTCAGTCAGTCAAATAATTTTCTGAAGTAGCTATTTTCAAACAGTTTTAAGTAATTTAACCAATTACCTTTGTAGTATGATGTAGTTTTATTGATTATTTATAATTTGAAAAAGTTCACATTCAGAACTGATCAATCCTTAAAATAAAACTATTCTAGAATATGATTTGTATTCATAGATATATTTTAAATAATCTTGTTTATAAATAAATTAAAATGTTTTAGTGTCTAAAAATTTATTTTTGATTAAACTTTTTTGAGATATTTATCATCTGAAGATAAATGAAAAAAGAACTTAATCTTGTTAATTAAAATGAAATTACTAAGCAAATAATGTAATTTATAACTCTTAATTATCAACTCAAATTTATTAATAAAGAATTACAGATTACCATTTTTTGATTATTTGCATTACAAATAATTATTCAACAATAGACTGTATTTATAGGCACTTTCTCTAAACAGCAATACTCATTAAAACTAATACTGGCATGCATGTCTATGTACTAAGAACATTCAAATTTGAGATGTAGCAAAAACAGATGAAATGATGACAATATCAATAAAATTTACTAATGAGGTTGTTTTTTTATCTGCTTTAAGTATCCAATATGCAATAATATGCAAATTATCCTTATTTGCATTCTGGTCGTCTGCACATTGGAAATAATTTCAATTTCTTCACCTATGATGCTGTAATCAATGTTGACTTCACAGTATTTGGTCAACTGGCTATGGTGGCAAATAAGTATTTTTGTTCTCTCACAAAAGGGATTGATTGTAAAGGAAACTGAAGTTTAGTGTCAAGTTACTTGTAATTTAACAGTCAAATTTCTGGTAAAAATTTTTTACTTGTAATCAGAAATTCAGTAAATAAATCTAATAAGTTGTCAATAAAAATAGCATATCTGTAAATTAAAGTATCATATTTCTAAATTAACCTCAAAGAACAAAGTTGCTGTTAAAAATAAACCCCAGCATGAGAAACATGTTGAAGTAATGCAAAGTATAAGGTAATGTAGTTTAGAGTGACATACAGTAGAGCGTCGTTTATCCGAAAGCTGGTTATCCGAAACGTCTGTTATCCGANTAATATATACTGTACTATAAATTAAATTTATTTTATTGTTATAACTAATAGCCAAGGATAAAATAAAAAGTTTTAAATATCAACTTTTTTCTACTTGGTTGTTGCGCGAGGCCCCTCCAAGAGCGAGGCCCTGGGCGATTGCCCTGCTCGACACCCCCTAAGGCCGCCACTGATTATAGTTATGTCTTAAGAGAAATTATTATTAAATATACTGCAATTTGAATTTTAACTCTTAATGTAACATGATAAAAGAAAGGAAAATTTTTCATACAAACTAAAATAAATACAATATCAAATGAAAATATAATCTTAGAGCCACAGCAAACTACAGGATGCAGGAGCTAGTGTACGCTCGGTCACTCCCAAGCCCTTCCTTTTTTCCCCCATGTGTGAGGCTCTGGATAGGTCCAAACCCTCACTAAAATTCGCGGAAAATAATTGTTTTAGAGAAAAAATATTTAGTAGTTAGAAATAGATTTTTATTCTATGAAAACACGACGCTAGGCAATAGAAGACTTTCAAACAATAGAAGAATGTAAGTCCGTCGACCATTTCCGGTTGGAAATCAGATTAAACTTCGATTTTGACCTCTCCCGTGCCCCCGAAAGGTTTCGAATTGTCATCAGGTGACGACGGGAGACCAATCGGAAAGGGGAATCTGAGAGAAAACAGCTAAAACCCCAGAAATTCGAGGACGCGACGGCTTCTTCTCCCGAAAGTTCCAAGTGACGGATCTATTGTCGTGTGTGTGTCTCGCACCCATCTTCGTCTCCATCTCCCAACCTCGGATCGACATCTTTCCATCAACGGAAGTCGACCGCATCGTTCCGGAGTCGTTGAGACGTGATGGAATGGTTCATTCGCGAACAAGGGACACTCCTTCAAAAAGGGACTATCTTGGAAAGGAGAGGAAGACCCAGAGGCCGCAGCCGCCGCAGAACTTCAAAGATCGCGGAAATCTTGTAAGCTTTTTTCGTGTTTAATAAACGGTTGTGTTGTTTGTAAACGAAGCATCTATCTCTGACTCAACTGCTTCTACACGTCGTTGATTGTTACCGCTCGGCAATCCAAACGGCAAGGGAGACGATGACGATACATATTGCATATTATCATTCATCGAGAGTTTTTAAATTTCTCCCCCCTCAGCCCCCACGAGGCTATGAGCCATTTTTGTTAGGTAAGCTATGCGGGTGAGAAGCAGCCGCAAACTACACAACATTTGCTCGCGTAACATAATCCACATGACCTGGATTTTACAGATGTGGATTGGCTATAGAACAAGATTTTATTATAATCTATACTTGTAATCAGTCAGTTTTCGTTCTGAACTTTGAAACAGCATGGGAAAAACATGTTTACTAGTTAAGCCTAACTAGGCTAACCAGGCTTAACTAGCCAAAAACTATTTATATATTACTATTTACATACAACGTTTATACTATTTTCTTTTCAATACTGAATGTATTAATCATGTAATTTACGTACATCGATAAAATTCTATAATTTCTTTTCCAACATGTGACATGTTCATGTAGTCACTTGTCTCCCCGCTCTCTCTTGCTAGCGTGACTGCTCTAGCTGTTGAATTCTGTGAACAGTGAGTGTACTCTTGTGTCGCTGTGCTAGCAAAGGAAAAACCACATGGGCAAGAAGAAAGGGGCGGCGCCTTTGACATTATCAGTTGTGCTAGCACACCTTTGCTAGCATTTTGCTCTCACAAAGTGCTAGTTCACAACGGCTCTTAAATTCATACACAATATCAGTAAACAAGTATTTCAAAAATGTACATACACACTACATATATAGATTTCTCCTAAAATTTTATATTATACACAGATTATATTACCTCTGTAATAGTGAGTCAGTTCCAGATGTGTTAACAAGATCCTGAATTTGAAGAGATTGTTCAGTTTTTTCAATCTGTTCAACCAGATCATCGTAACCTCTCTCTTTGGCCATGGAAAGGGGATTTCTTCCTTGAGTGTCTGTCACTTTAACAGCTGTTCTGTTCCACTGGTAAAGCAACAAAGCTACTTCTTTGTGGCCCCGTTCACAAGCCCACATCTAAAAAGTATGCATTATTTATATATATATATTTTTATCATCATGCCAATTTTATTCAGTTTAAATTGTAACAAACATTCAAACTTATTTCATGTAATTATATAAATAAAACCTAGATATAAATTTAGATTTGCTTTTATCCAAATCCAATTATTAAGAATATGAAAAGCCTTAAATTTAAAAGTAATTAATTAGCACAATAGTTAATTTAAGTCATAACTTTGTATAAATCTTGTTTTATGACCATTTCATGAATATTGTATTTAAGAATTAAATTGAATAGTAAAGTTTTAATTTTTCAATGATTTAAACATCATTGGTTCTTAAGTTTAATAATAATAATAATAATCAAATATCAAGATCATTATTAATGTATTTTGTATATGTTTAGTATATAATTATTGTAACTTTGTGAAATAAATACTTATTTACTAAATAAAAATAATTAACAAAAAGCAAAGTTTTTTTTTTATAATAAAATTAACAATTTAAGGTACAGCTAAGTTTAGACAATTATAAAATTCAATACATACATCAAACAATGTGATATAAATCATTCTGTACCAAAAACATTTTTTCTATCTTAATCTTGATTTCTTTCTTTGAATGAACCTATAGTCCTAGGGTTTATACTTTATTTATTAACAATGTCAGTCAGTCAAATAATTTTCTGAAGTAGCTATTTTCAAACAGTTTTAAGTAATTTAACCAATTACCTTTGTAGTATGATGTAGTTTTATTGATTATTTATAATTTGAAAAAGTTCACATTCAGAACTGATCAATCCTTAAAATAAAACTATTCTAGAATATGATTTGTATTCATAGATATATTTTAAATAATCTTGTTTATAAATAAATTAAAATGTTTTAGTGTCTAAAAATTTATTTTTGATTAAACTTTTTTGAGATATTTATCATCTGAAGATAAATGAAAAAAGAACTTAATCTTGTTAATTAAAATGAAATTACTAAGCAAATAATGTAATTTATAACTCTTAATTATCAACTCAAATTTATTAATAAAGAATTACAGATTACCATTTTTTGATTATTTGCATTACAAATAATTATTCAACAATAGACTGTATTTATAGGCACTTTCTCTAAACAGCAATACTCATTAAAACTAATACTGGCATGCATGTCTATGTACTAAGAACATTCAAATTTGAGATGTAGCAAAAACAGATGAAATGATGACAATATCAATAAAATTTACTAATGAGGTTGTTTTTTTATCTGCTTTAAGTATCCAATATGCAATAATATGCAAATTATCCTTATTTGCATTCTGGTCGTCTGCACATTGGAAATAATTTCAATTTCTTCACCTATGATGCTGTAATCAATGTTGACTTCACAGTATTTGGTCAACTGGCTATGGTGGCAAATAAGTATTTTTGTTCTCTCACAAAAGGGATTGATTGTAAAGGAAACTGAAGTTTAGTGTCAAGTTACTTGTAATTTAACAGTCAAATTTCTGGTAAAAATTTTTTACTTGTAATCAGAAATTCAGTAAATAAATCTAATAAGTTGTCAATAAAAATAGCATATCTGTAAATTAAAGTATCATATTTCTAAATTAACCTCAAAGAACAAAGTTGCTGTTAAAAATAAACCCCAGCATGAGAAACATGTTGAAGTAATGCAAAGTATAAGGTAATGTAGTTTAGAGTGACATACAGTAGAGCGTCGTTTATCCGAAAGCTGGTTATCCGAAACGTCTGTTATCCGAAAGCATTCCAGTCAGCAAATTTAAATTTTCGCTAGTGCTGTGGCGCTGCAATCTTCGGCTATTTCTCGGGCTACTCAAATATTTTACGTTTTTGATACTAAATTAACATCTGAAGTATAATTTTTTATTGTTTTTATATTTTTCAATAAATTTATTTTGTTTGTACAAAATAAAAAAATAATTTTTAACGATACAATAGTCTTCGTTAGGCTTAACATCGACGAAAATTCAACGCGAAGCGACACGCAACGGAGAAAAATTTCAACATGGGATAAATTAATATATTTTTTCGTACATGATTCGTTATCCGAAAAATAAGTTATCCGAACCACCCCAGTCCCCAATTGATTCGGATAAACGACGCTCTACTGTATATGAAATTTAAAATTGAGGAGATAACTCTTCAAATTGTCTAGAGTCAAATGGCATTTTCTATTCTAAGGTTCACTGGAACATTTTTGGAAAAAAAATTATAAATACTGTCAAATATTGAGCATGGGAAAGTCGCAAATGAGTCCATAAATGACGACCTTATCAGCAATGGGTAATTAGGAAACTCAAATTGAAGATGGTAGTCAAGATCCTGATTACAACAGTGACATCAAGATAGACACAAATGACAATATAACAACCAAATTGGAAGAAACTGAATCTGGTTAACTATGAAAACAATAATTATTTCAAATATTGTACCTGTAACCCATAAATACAATCAATAAATAGTTTAGGTAGTTTCAAAAATGTACATTAAGATATTTCTTTCAATTTTTACTCATTCATCTCCTGTTGCAAGATAAACCCCAGCCTTGAAAAAAATTCCAAGAGTTCAAATCCCAGGTGTATATATGTTTTAGAAATAAACTCCCCTCCAGGATAAATCAGGAAAATATGATATTTCAATGACAGAATATAAAACTCTTGAAAATATATTAATAAACTGTAAAAAAAATTAAATTAATGAAAACCTTACCAGTGGAGTGCAATCATGTTTGTCTCTACTTAATGCATCGACTTCTGCTTCGAGAATGAGAGATGGATTTTCAGCTCGCCAATGTAACAAGGAACACACTAGACGACTATAACCAAGTGCTGCAGCTAAATGAAGTAACGTTAATCCAGGACAAGAAGAATACGTCAGAGGGCTTGCATCGTAACGCTGAACCCATGTGGCACTCATTAAATGTTGGCACAATGTTACTAATCGATCTTCAAACGAATTCTCTTTTCCAAACATAACCTATTCAAAACACAATAAAATTATTTTAATAACATGTTTTTAAAAAAATAAGTGTCTAATACTTTAACAATATTTCAAATAAATTTCCCTAACCTAACAAAAAAGTGTTTTGATTCTATCTTTTTATTTTCTCATTTAATGAACATTTTATACATTTTTACTAAGTTCAGTGAGTTCTGTTCAAGTAATATACATGTTTTCATAAGTGTCATACTAAAACAGTTTCCTACTCATATACAAGTAAATTAGGAGGCTGATTACATGAATTCTGTAAGTGATATGATGAATAAATAGAATAAACTCTTCTCAGCAATGAAAAAACCTGATGTATATAGTGATTAATATAGTACCAGTGATTACTGGCACACTGGGGCAGTTTCCAAAATCCTGGGGCAGCACTTAATTTTGTCAATGTTAATTTGCTTCAACATCTGTCAACTTCAAAAAGCTGCACTGCTTTGGTCTGTGAACATTATACACAGTTACATTACAATATCCTAGGTACTTGGGAAGAACCTGATGCAAATATTAGTCAACACGAACATGTGATCTGTTTGTTGTGATTCATCTAATAGAAATAAATAAATAATAATAATTAATATAAGTGAAAAACTTAAAAATGTCATACCTGTGAAAATAATGAAGAAACTTCATTTTTATCCTGATTGTTAAAATTAATTTTTCCTCCCATTAGTTCTAATCTTTCCAGCAATGAGAATTTCAAAGTAGTTTCTAATATTAAAAAAAAATTATTGAAAAACTTAATAGAATTAACTTAATGATAAACAGAAAACTCAAATTACCTTCAACATCAAACCAATTGTCTGTTTTCTGGGAAATAGAAGAAGGTTGATGCCTGTATTCAAATGTTACAGAATTGGAAATAACAAAGCCATCACAGGCAACTTGTAACGAAACTAATCCAGCTTCGTGACCTTTAAAATAAATAAATTTATTGGATAAAATAGTTTTTATTTACTTGTAAGATTAACAGAGAATATATTAAAAATAAACTTACTTGGGCAGTAACACCTTAATACACCACTCTGCACTAGAGTGGTCGGAACACTAATTCTATCAAATAATACTGAATAGGGAGATGAAGTCGAATACCAAGGTCCTGTGACCAAGACTTTCACTCCTCCCTGAAAATAAAAATAAATTTTATAGAATTAAGAAAATAAATACAGATGTACTGTACACAGTTCATAGTCCATTCATTTCAGAATTATATAAAGTGCAGTACATTGAATGAAGTAAAAGGAAATCTGCAATTGTAAAAAAAAGAGCAGTTAATATTCAAATAAAAATCAGTTTGTTAATCAAATTCTGATTCTGTTCACATTTTTCTCCCCCTGTCTAATTTTCAATTATTTAGCATTCATATTTTAGAATGCAGAGAACATTTTCACATTTTAATTCGTAATCTTCAACTATAATAATTTTAATTGGTCGTATAAATTATGTTTTTTGTATTTTTTATTTTTTATATAATAAATTTACACAATAGTCCGGCGTTTTTTTTATATTTTANACTTTTTTTACTTAAAAATAAGCATAAAATAAAAGTTAAACATAAAATATAAAAACAAATCAGAAAGTCATGTTATAAAGTCTATATTTCACATACAATGAGTTTGGTTGACATTTCAATTTTTATAACTGTGTACATTAAAAGATACTGCATATGAAAAGTAGTCTATGTTTTGTAACTATGATATATCTTCATAATAATAATTACAATAACTTAAAATGAAAGATAAAAATTTTAAATATTTCTTTGTAAGAAGCAAGCCATTTCCATGAATTTGATATATTGTACATAATTATTTATTATACATATTGAAACTCTGGCAGCAAGAGAAGATCCCAGATGAATGGAGGAAGAGTATTCTTGTATTATCAGCACAAAACCTTTCTCACTAATTTCTAGCCTTATTAACAGGAGTACAAATGTTTTCGGCCTTCTTAATAGGCCTTCCTCGGGTACACGAGGAAGGCCTATTAAGAAGGCCGAAAACGTTTGTACTCCTGTTAATAAGGCTAGAAATTAGTGAGAAAGGTTTTGTGCTAATAATCTTAGAAATAGTTCTAGCTACATATGTTTAGTAGAGTATTCTTGTGCCAATCTTTAAAGGTAAAGGGGATGTACAGAATTGGAGAAATTAGAGGTATAAAGATACTGTCCCATAATATGAAGATTTGGGAGAAAATTGTAGAAAAAAGGATTAGGCAGGAATCTGAGATTGGAAAGGAACAGTTTGACGTTTTCTCAGAAAGGAGTATGACTGATGCTATATTTGTTATAAAACAGCTGATGGAAAGGCACAGGGAAATGCAGGAAGATTTGCACATGGTGTTCATAGATCTAGAAAAGGCATATGATAGGGTACCAAGGCAAGAGATATGGAGATGGTTTGAGGGAAAAGAATGTTTCAGAAAAATATATTAGTCTCATCATGAAATATACGAGGGAGCAGAGACCCAAGTTAAGAGTAGTGTGGGCACTACAGAAGGGTTCTTCGTTAATGTTGGTTTGCATCAGGGATCGGCCCTTAGCCCTTATTTGTTTGACCTGATAATGGACGTGTTGGTGTGTGACATGAAGTGTGAGGTTCCGTAGAGTATGCTGTTTGCAGATGATATTGTGCTGTGTGAACTTTCTCAAACCAAGGCTAAAAAGAAACTGGAAGATTGGAGGAAAGTTTTGGAAGATTAGTAGAACTAAAACAGTTTATATGACTCTAAATGGTAAAGATGAACGCAATATTAAAATCCAAAATGGGCAGTTCCCTTTTGTTCCGGTTTTAAATATCTTGGGACATTTGTCGAGATGGGAGGAGGATTAAACTTGGAGGTGCAGTATAGAATTCAATGGGGATGGATGATTGGAGGAAGCTGAGTGGTGTGTTATATGACAAGAAAGTTAGCTGCAATCCGAAAGGAAAATTGTATAAATCAGTTGTTAGATCTGCAATGTTACATGGAAATGAGACATGGGCAATAACAAGAGCCCAAGAAAGAAAGTTGGAGGTGGGAGAGATGAGAATATTGAGATGGATGTGTGGAGTGTCAAGGAAGGATAGAATAAGGAATGATTTTATTAGAGGTTCTGTTAACATGAGCCCCTTGAGCAAAAAGATGCAAGAATGTAGGTTGAGATGGTTTGGTCACAGAGTGAAGAAGTGACAATTATGTTGGAAAGAAAATTGGAAAACTAGTAGTAAAAGGAAAGAAGAAAAGAGGAAGACCAAAGATGCATTGGAAGGATAAGGTGGAAGAAGACTTGAATCCGAGGGGACTTAAGAGAAAAGAAGCCTTTGATAGGGAGAAATGGAAAAAAACATATTAGAAAAGGAAACACTAATCCCTTATAAATATGGAAAAAGGCAAAGATAAAGAAGAAGAAAGAAGTACATCAGAAGTTTAATTACTGAATAATAATAATAATTAAAAGTATAAAATTTTACTTCAGTGATGTGTCTCACTGCCATGATGAAAACAAGTATTAATGATATATTAAATAATATTTGAAAATCACCAACATTTATTTGATTTTAGGATAAAACTAAATATAATCATAATAATTACTGAATTATAATTTTTTTAAAATTTTGTTTTAGAATTAAGCCAACAATATATATATATAAAATAAGCTATAATTTTTCATTTATTGAAATGATCTATCACTGTATTCAGACCGTACTGAAATCTGTTAATAAATGCATTTAATGATTAAACTTATCATCTTAACTGATTAATTTAGAATTGTGTGGAAAAGAACAAGTACAGTTGACCCCCCTATAACATTGTTGATAATTCCGTTTTATATGAATTCCATGTTGTACTAGTCACTTAGATTTTACAAATATGTGTGCCTGACTGTGATGTATTTGTAAAATCTAAGTGACTTGTACAACATGGAATTCATATAAAATGAAATAATCAACAGTATTATGGGGGGGTCGACTGTAGTGCTCAAATTAATTCTCACATGCAAGGTGGATACATTATTAAGCCAATAAATTATATAAATTTCTCTTTAGATTACACCAATTTCAAACTTATATCTAATCAAAGCAATTAGTTTTGTCACACTAATTAGGAAATTTTGATGGCATAACATACCTGCCTAGTTTGTGAAAGCTGAAAAAGTTGCATAAAATTTCTTTTGTTTTTTCAGAAATATTATATCTTCATTTATTATGTATATAAATTGATAAATAACAGAAAACATAAAAACAAACTGTACAACAGTGAAACTAACACTTATATGCAATTTCCAGCAAATTACTGTAAAGCTCTAAAGTTTTTGGCCACAATTTAGAGGCCCTCCTCAGGAAATAGAACTCTTTTTTTTTTGGTTTATCATTTGACAGAGAATACAACTAGATTTAAAAAAAATTCCAAACTTTCAAAAAGATATTTGATACATGTCATGCCGTATAGTTTAAAGCATAAAATTAAATGAAAGGCAGTAACTCTCCTTGTGTGTGTTTAAATGAAAGGCTTTCAACATTCCAATTTTCTATATGGCATGATAATAAATAAATTCAATTCTGTGCACATCTATAAAATATTTTCATGCTTGTGTATGGTACCGTAATGACATCAAAGTTAACAAAACATCTTTTCTTCTCAGCCACATAGATTTCTAAAGCCTCCAAGGATCATAAGTCATATTACTCAAAGACCCTGTGTAAAAGTGTAGCTTCATCCCAGCAGTGAGAAACCTTAGATATGGCAGCAAAGTGGGCAAGAACTGTGTTGACATTCCTCTTGGCCACATCATATTTGTGGTCATGTATTCTAGCTTTATTAACTCAATTTCCACCAAATTTGGATGTATATCACTGTTGTTTTGAATGTCTCATATCAGATAAAAATAAAATTTATCAAAAGTATGGTGCTACTGTAAAATCAGACTTAGTGATGCTATTAGCCAACCATGCTTATTGCATTGCTGCACTTACAGTGTTGCCAAACTTCTTGCACCAGGTCTCATAAGATTTTCTTATACTAGATGATCAAGCAAAATAAAAGTATTAGGGTGGAGAGACAAGCACAAAGTACATCCATTACAACAGACATACTGCAGAAAATTACTTTTGCCAACATTGCTTACAAATATCACGTTTTTAAGCACGATCTGAAAGAAAATCGCAAACAAGGTGGATGCTAGTGAAACTGTATTTTCTCGTTTACTATAAAAATATTTAAAAACTAAACACAAACAAAGTTGTTGGGTTCACCAAATAAACAATGAACATCTGTGTGGCCATTTTCATACTTTATTTACTCGTCTTAGAGAAGACAGAGGTTTTTACTACTTCAGAATATCTAAAAATTCCTTTGTTAAACTATCCTGCACATATAATGATCCACACTGAGGCTGAGATTTTTTTTTGTTCTTGTAATCTTCATGTGCAGTATTCCACAACTATGATGTTTTCTCAACTTCATATATAAGTATATCAAACATCGCAAAACTAGATATGTATACAGAAACATAACCAAACGATCGCCTAAATAATCAAGCTATAACTCTGCTAATTTAATGATTAGTACTAAGTAATTTGCTACTAGAGGTAGACATTAGGCACCCTTAGTGAAATTATAGACCAATTATTTAGGCAATTGTTTGGTTATGTTTCTATATACATATTGGGTTTTGTGATGTTTGATATATATATAACTCGCCAGGTAAAATGTTAGCTGGCTGAGTGCCATTGTGGAGTTTTGGGTATAGTAGCCGTCCTCCAGTTGGCACCATGATTAACTATGTAAGGTTATATCTAAATTTTAAATATATATGGAAGTGAAGGCTTGCTCATGACAACACAACTGGCAAACACACCACATGGCAAGCGAAGGTTGTGGGTTCAAGCCCCGCTCTGAGTCATTTCTTTTCTTCCAGATGATTCTAAATTATTTAATAAATTATTAAAACTATAATTATTAATTCAGTTAAAAGATGATACCTCTAATAGCAAATTATTTAGTATTAATTGTTAAATTAGTGGAGTTAAGCATGATTATTTAAGTGATTATTTAGGCAATCATTTTGTTATGTTTCTATAATTTTATATATTAATGTTTTTGTATCATTCAACATTTTGTATAAAACAGATATTAAATTTTGAAATCATGTGGCCACCTACATTCTCTTCTATTACAATAAATCAGCAATTATCTGAATATCAATCAACTGAAACATTGGTTAACCAAAAGCGTTCCAGTCAGCAAATTTAAATTTCCACTAGTGCTGTGGCGCTGCAATCTTTGGCTATGTCTTGGGCTACTCCAATATTATTTTTGTTGGTGTTCATGTTTTAGCTGGCAGCACTCACGACCATGAGAGAGTACTTAAGGACACGCCAGGATTTGAACAAATTTCAACATCGGATTGGTTAATATATTTTTTCATACATAATTGGTTATCTGAAAAATTGATTTTCTGAACAACTCCAGTCCCCAATTGATTTGGATAATTGATGCGCTACTGTATATGCAACAATATGCATTGAAAAATCTTGACATCCATTACAGCTTGAATACCTCAATAAGATAATGTATATCCATTCAAATTGAAGCCAAATAATTGCTCAGTAGTGTCTTGACCTTGTACATCATACTTTTCCTGTTAGCAACAGTCATGGCAGTCATTATCTAATTCTGTTCAGGAAAAAATTTTTGAATTGAAATAATATATAGTTAATCTGGGTCTCCTTTCCCTAAACTTTGTATATGGGGTCTCTACCATCTATTTAACTCCATTCTTGAGATTAAGGAAGGACAGACACACAGATGGATGACAGTAGAAATTTATAGGTCTACAATTTTTTTTAAATTGCAGCCGAACAAGGGGCAGTTCATTAAAATTATTTAATGAACTGTTATAAGCTGATACTTAGAGACATCAACCAGATTATGCAAAATTATATTAAAAAAATTGGAATTAATAAGAATTAATCTCAAATTACATTCTGTGATGGCAACTCTGTTTTTAATTGCACTAAAGATACTAATAATAAAATCAAATGTTACTATGCTAAATTTTAATGAAGTCATTAAAGATATATATATATATATAACCTTTGTAAATGTGTATATATATATATATATATGTACATTTACAAATATATATACATACATACATTTACAAAGGTTTTATGATGCATGAATATGCTTCTATTCTAAAACAAGAAAATTAAAATTTTAATCTAAATATACATACCTCAGTATAAGACCAATCAGGTGAATAATCTGTTATATTTGCAGTTCCATCACGATAGTGAATAATAGACTGTGGGCTATTAGACTTCACCGTCGAACCTAAACCAGATGAAATGCTTAGTGCTGAAGGACTACTCATGGAAAAACCACTGCTTGGAGCAAGATCAGGATTAATTTCATCCAAATTAGGGAGATCAGAGAGCATATCAAATGTATCTAAACTAAAAACTTCTTCGTCTGGTGTTGAAATGTCATTGTCAATAAAGTCCATTGGACTAAGATCCACTGGATCAATATTGGAATGATTTGGTTCTGTTTTCACTGAGATCTGAGATGATAAAAGACATTTAGGAGGAAGCATATTGGCAGAAAGTGGTGTCTTCTGTAAATCTTGAGGCATTGTCAAGGCATCTTCAAAAAAGCTCAGATTATCTTTTTTCTTATTTGGCAATTCATCAGCAATGCTACCAAAATTAGGATCTTTCCCATTCGGACTAGTACAAAACACAGTCTTTTCATTCTGATTATCACAATCAATAGTATCTTCAACGTGACTCATGTCGCTATTATTATTTGCGAGAGAACTTGTCAACACTGAAGTCGTTGGTTGAGTATGAGAGGTAGTTACAGTTTCTTGACCACATAAGAAGGTAACGGGAGTAACAGATGCTGAAGCTAAACCTACTTCTGTTGCAGCAGTAGCACTATTTAAAATTAAAAGTCCACTTCCTTCTTGTAAATGAGATAAATTGAGAATTAAAGATGTGGTAGCTGTTGTAGATGTCTGAGATAAGTCTTTTTGCCTGTTACTTTTCAATACAGGTTGACAGGGTGCAGCTAAAATTACACTACCTGTTCTAGTGGCAGTAACAGTTGTTGCACTTCTTGTAGTGCCCACTGTGCGTTTATTGGCAGTTTCTTCCACTTTCTGAATTCCAGCTTGACTAACAGCTACCAAAGTTGTGGATGATGAAACATGATTAGTAGTAGTTGATACTGTTGAGTTAGATGAACTCATTTTGCGTGATTGTGATTTTGGTGAGATTATACGATGCAATGTATGACTACATTTTTTATTTTCAGAGGTATTTCCCACTGACTTTGTGGTGCTATCACAGGCACATTCATGAGTCCTTACAGCAGCTTTAGCTCGCTGCTTCTCCATTAACTGTTGAACAATAGCTTCAACAGTCTCTGCAGTCTGACAAAAATAAATATATTAATTAGAAAACAATACTATTTTATATACTTTAATTATATTTTTATTAGCTAAAATAATGGCACAAAAGCAGAAAATAGTTAATATGTAAATTTAGTTATAAAAAAATTATTTGACTTTTGTTTATTTATTTATAAACTGTTTTACTAGCTCTTTTTTCCTTATTTGCAACTAATATTTTTGTCCATTTGCATGTATTCAAATGTAATAAATTTTTAATTTTAAGTTAGAAAGTTCTGGAAGAAATTCAGCACATCATAGACTTAATTTTATAATTATGAGTGGTTGTTTGTTTCATGAGCAATAAAATAGTTTAAAAATAATTTTTAAGAATACAATAGCGACGATTATTATTTTAGAAAAAAATTTGTTAGGCTAAACATCAATGAAAATTCAACGCAAAGTTGGTTAATAGCAATATACTAATAAACTAATTACATGGGATATACTAATATCCTAATATACTATACTAATAATGTATTTTTTCCTTCTTTTCAGTTATCTGACCAACCTGAGTCCCCAATTGAGTTGGATAATCTATGCTCTACTGTAATTCATAAAGAGCAAGATTATAATGAAAAACTTAACAGTAACTTCTTGAAATGTTATATCAATCACACTAACACTAACTTCAATGTGTGCAAAAGTATGAAAACTTTAAAAAAATCATCTCACCCACATATATATATATTTAAACTGAAAAAAAAATTTGTATCTATAAACTGAATTTAGCAGAATTATTAGTGAGTTATACTATTCTACAGATTAAAAAGTAAGTTCTTCACAAATGAATGATAGTAAATTATAAAGAAAATGCAAATCTTAATTACAATTTTTATCTATTCTCATTTTAACTTTTGAAATATTCCTAATAATTAAAAATATAAACTCTTACTGATATTTCAAGCTCATTGTTCAAATCTGGCTCATTTTCACTATAAACTGAAATATAAAATTTTTATAATTAATTATTCTATCAATTAGTAACTTATAATATATTCATCTATAGATCAAATAATTATTATTTCATAATAAAATATCTGAAACCAGTAATCCAGAAAATTTATAATTTATAAAAGTTTAGAAATGTATGGACACTAGGAATGAAAATATGCAACATTCATAATTTGTTTAAAATTAGCTTTTAAAACAAAATTAGGTTTTTAGCCAATTTTATTTATTTTTATTAAAAAGAATTAATTAAATTAAAAATATATAAGAAATTGAGAATTACTGATTTCAAATGGAAAACTTCATTGAATTAAACATAATTCATTACGAACTTTTGTTTCAGATATACTGAACTGAAATTTATAAAAAAAAAATTATTTTAAAATTAATTTATGTTTGATTTGAACATTATATAATTTGTTTTCAACTTCATTATAATACAAAAATTGATAAAATTATTGTGACATTGTCACAATGCTGAGCTGCAATTTTTAATCATATTTTTAATTTATTTAATTTATGCTCTTGATTTTAGTAGTGTCTTGCCCTTGGTATAGCATAATTTTCCTGATAACAACAGACATGCCAGTCATCTATCCAATTCCATTTTAGAGAAAACTGTTGAATTGAAATAATGTGACTCAGTACAAACCAGAAGTTTGTATATAGTTACTTGGGGCCTTCTGTTCCCTAAGCTTTCCATATCTGGTCTCAACTTTTATCTGTCTCTGTTCTCAAGATTAAGGGAAAACAGATGCTAGTGGAAAATTGAGGCCAATTAAACACAAAAACTAGTATCTTATAAAAATAATAAGCTAATATTTGACAAATACATTAAAAGATTTAGATGGAATATAAGAAATACATCAAAAGTTGGAAAAAACTAAAAAATTTTTTTAAAACTCAGTTGTCTCAATAAAAGGGTATTATTATAAACAATTACTACATGAGTTATACAATGTTGCATTTCTCCAAAATAATAACTGATTTAATTTGGAGATTTTTTCATTAACTTTTCCTGCAACATAATGTTGCAGGAAAAGTTTTTGATTTTAATAGAGATAGGATAATTTTAGAGCAACTGAAATCATTTGGTCATTGATCATTTAAAAATGAAAAATCATAAAAATTATTCCATAAAAATACACATTACATCAAAAATAATTACATTAACCTTGTTTCTAGGAGTTTCATAATCTTGATTATATCAAACATTTTTTAAAAAATTTGTAATTCTATTCCAAAAGACCCTTTAGGCATGGTTAAATTTGTTAGAAGTACAAATATTATATCATTTTTATTATAGAAGAATTTTGAAATTGCTCTATAAATTCATTTAGCAAAATTTACACACACATAATAGGCTACCATGACTACCATCTCTTTCAGATAATCTAAGGCTTTCAAAATAAAGATGGTACACATCAGAATATGCAAGCCATTGTTATTTTGAAATGTTTTAATAACTTATCTGTAGTAGTAATAATTTATATTTTTTACACAGAATTTCTCATTTGCAATTGAAAACAAATAAGTTTAAAAACATTTCTAAATGAATGTATCTTTTTAAAATTCTAATTACTTTCTACTTTTGAAATTTTATAATGTCTTTTTTCTTCTAGAAGCACATTACGTTTCCTTACTTAATTTTATGTTGTAGAATATCAGAACGTTTGTCTCACACTACAGTAATCAATGCAAGACTTGTAAAACTACTTATTTTTTGTCTTGTACAAGTCTTGTGTTAATTATTGAAATGCAGAAGAAGTGTTTCACTATTTCACAACTTAACATTTTAAAGTTATCATTATCATTCTACAATAAACAAAAATAAAGAATTTAAATGCCAAATGTTTTATAACAAAATACCTTCAAATTTTTTGTAACATTTTTAGATTTCAAAATCCAAATCAGAAATGCAAATAAATCGTTATATACAAAATGATTTATGTTCACATTACAATTATAAATAATTTTTTATATGGTAACATCATTCTTATATCAAATACTCATTGTAGGATGAAATTTTATTTACTTCATTTATATATATAAATACACATGTACTGTACATACTTATGCAATTATTAAATTATTGAAAAGTTAAAGTTAAAATGTACTTATAATATAATTATTTTATATAAATTGGAAAAAAGTTTTTTTTTTTTAATTTTTAAATAACTAGTTATTTAATGAGTTAATGATTCATCACTTAAATATATATACATGTATTATTCATTCAAATAATAGTTGTAGAAAATATTTATTTAGTATATAAATTAAGAAGTTTATGTAAACTTAAAGTAAGCTATAGTATAAAGCAGGGATGCACAACCTTTTCTGAAGAAGGGCCAAATTAGGATTAAGTTTACTGACTGGGGGCCGGACCTCCAAGTGATTAATGTGATGGCTGAGATTGGATGCTGGCGGCAATCTTCTTGATGTCTAGCGTAATGGCAGATGTTGAAACAACCAGCAGATTTTCCAAATTCTCGTTGGTTAACCTGTTCCGTGTTTTGCACTTGTTTAAATTCATAAGCGAAAACGCTTGTTCGCATACATACCATGTTTCCCCGAAAATAAGACCTAGCAGAGGTTTTGCTGAATTGCTAAATATAAGGCCTCCCCC